>NW_019246777.1:0-1445 GCF_002742605.1 Olea europaea var. sylvestris | reverse complement strand
GAAAAAGGATGAACTCCACTGTGAAATTTGCCAGGGCCTACTCCTTAACAACAGTCTTTGTTTTGAAAATAATGTCAAACTCATTAAGCTCCACTGCCCACTTGAATAATCATCCTGAGGCATTTTGCTTTTGTGACACTTGCTTGAGAGGTAAATTAGTCAACTCCAATGACATGGGCTTGGACGTATGGTCTTAGCTTTCGCGAAGCTATTATAAGAGCTAAAGCTAGCTTCTCCATATCTGGATAGGGTTTTCTGCCACAAGCAGTGCTCTACTCACATAATACACTAGAAATTGGCAACAATTTTCTTCTCTTATAAGTACTGAGTTGATAGCCTCAGCGGTCACTAACAAGTATAGTTGTAGAGGTTCTCTTGATACGAGCTTGGAGAGGTGGGGAGCCTATCCTAGGTGCTTTTTCAATGCTTGCAATGCTGCTTCACACTCCTCAGTCCATTGGAACTCGCTTCCACCTTTTAGAACCTTAAAAAAGGGCGGGCATTTGTCCGTTGCTTTTGAAATGAAGCGACTTAAAGCCGCTATATGTCCAGTTAGACTCTGTACCTCTTTTGGCTTTTGCGGTGACCTCATCTACAAGTAGAGGCTCAATTTTCTCTAGGTTGGCTTTGATCCCTCTTTAATTCACCATGTATCCCAGAAATTTTTCTGAGGCTACTCCGAAGGCACATTTGACGGGCTGTCGCTTCATTTTGTATCTACGAAGTATCCGAAAGGCTTCTTCAAGGTGCTTGACATGGCCTTTCGTTTCCAAACTTTTCACAAGTATGTCATCCACATACACCTCCATAGTTTTTCCAGTTGGGTCTGTAAATATTTTATTGACCAAATTCTTGATACTTAGCCCCTGCATATTTCAACCCAAAGGGCATTATTTTGTAGCAATACAGATCTCATCTATAATACAGAAAGTGTGTTCTTTGTCAGTTGGGAGCATTGGAATTTGATTATAGCCTGAATAAGCATCCATAAAACTCAGCAGTTCATGTCTGGTTGTAGAATCAACAAGTTGGCCTATCCAAGAAAGTGGAAAACTATCCTTAGGACAAGCTCATTTAAGGTTGGAAAATTTTTTGCATACCCTCCACTTTCCGTTGTGTTTTTTTACCAAGACTGGGTTTGACACCCACTTTGAATAAGTCGATTCTCGAATAAAGTAGTTGTCAATCAATTTCTTTACCTCATCTTTCAGGGCTTTGTGTCTTTTCGAGTTAAGGGCTCTCCTTTTTTGCTGATGAGGGTTAATTTTTGAATCGATATTCAAATGGTGGCTCTCCTTTTTTTTTTTATGAGGGTTAACTTTTGAATCTTACGCAAGAAACATTTTAGTTGCTCCTTGACCACTTTAGACAAGTACTGTCCAACCCGCAAGGATTTTGTAAGATCCTGTGAGTCCATCATAAGGTCCTCTAGCTCTTCCACCGGA
>NW_019246776.1:0-1445 GCF_002742605.1 Olea europaea var. sylvestris | reverse complement strand
TTTTTATAAAAAAAATTGTTTCTTTCCAGCGAGGTGCAGGTAAAAGTACACCGCATGCATGCTTGGTGGAGAATACGACATGGAACCTTATTGAGGATATTGAAAAGCTAAGGGAGCACTTGGAAATTCCAGAATGGCAGGTTGAAACTTTTCTGCTTGAGAAGTTTGGTAATTCTACTTTTTATGTCTCTTATCATAATCATTTGTAGGTTTTTGGCGGTTCATGGGGAAGCACGCTTGCTCTTGCCTATAGCCAATCACATCCGGACAAGGTTTTTCATTTCTTCTTGTTCCTACTTTTCTGTTTGAAGAGGTTATAACTCTATAATTCCAGTTCATTGAGGATAGACTTTCAATATCATTTTTGCAAGGTCATGGGCATGGTCCTGAGAGGGATTTTTCTATCGCGCCAGAAAGAAATTGATTGGTTTTATGAGGGTGGTGCAGCTACTATATTCCCTGATGGTACTTTTCCTTTTTCTCTTTTTCCCCCCCTCTTTTTTGCTTTTAAAATATGCAGGCTACACTGAATAGATGGGTTTACACTGAAAGGACCGGTCATTTGAGTTTAAATGACTGAAATTAAGGAGTTGTATAGATTAAAGTTAACGGATTACTCATAAACTCTTTTGCAATGAAATTTTAACTATATCTCCTTAGTTCTAATCAGATTAAAATGGGGTTGTTAAATCCATATTTATGTTGACAGAAATGTAAACCTATTAATCTCATTAATTGTAATCAGCTTAATCCATATTTAAGCGGACTACTTTGCAAGAAGCTAATTTTTTTTAGGTGGTAAGTCTTTTTTGAGTACTTCTAACATGTAATTTCGGACAAAACCACCAAATCCATGTTGATGGATCCAAAGTATGTATAATTGTGCAACCTTTTTCCTAGTTCTGTTAATTTTCATTATTCCTTGCACATTAGAGATGACTTGCCCTTACAAGTATGTTTGTCTGAGCTAAAAAAGTTTACTTGTAAGTAAATAAAAAACTTTTAGAATAGATAACTTTTTTGGTCAAATTTAGTAATAAGTAGGTTATTTTGACACTAAATCGAGATTTAAGAGTTACTTCTTTTTATTAAAATGAGTTACCTTTTTTTTTCTTTTTTACCTGAAAGTGAGAAAATAGTAACGAATCCAAAATTGTATAAAAAAGTAACTTTTTCTTAAATTCTACCTGACTGTTGTTTGGTAGTGAAAGTGCTTGTTAACTGGAAATTTTGGTAGAAATAAGTTATAACTGAGTAAATTGATTAAGTATTTTCTTTTTGCTCGTTGGACTTTGCTGGGGATTTACATCTAAGCAGCTGAGTGCTCATTTCTTTTCTATTGCAGCCTGGGAGCCATTTAGAGATCTTATTCCAGAAAGTGAGAGGGGGTGTTTCGTTAAGGCCTATCACAAGAGGTTAAACTCTGATGACAAGGAAACACAAGT
>NW_019246775.1:0-1445 GCF_002742605.1 Olea europaea var. sylvestris | reverse complement strand
ACACTTTAGTTTACACTTTGCCACGTGATGTTACCCTGTTGGACTATTTAAATTTAAAATAGTCTTTCCATCCAATTGACATTTGACAACAATGCAAGTGTCAAACAACGTGTCAAAAATTAGTGTACAACTAGCAAAGTTCAACTGGAAAGAACCCTGCGACATGTACACTATGGTATACACTTTAGTTTACACATTGCCATGTGCCATCACCCTCTTGGATTGTTTAAATTTCAAATAGTTTTCCTATCCAATTGACACTTAACAACAATGCAAGTGTTAAACAACGTGTCAAAAATCTGCGTACAAATAGCAAAGTTCAATCCGTAAGCACATTGCTACATGTACACTATGGTGTACACTTTAGCTTACACTTTACCACGTGACATTACCCTGCTGGAAAGTTTAAATTTCTCATATTTTTCCCGTCCAATTGACTCTTGACAACAATGCAAGTGTCAAACAACATATCAAAAATCAGTGTACAAATTGTAAAGTTCAATCGGTAAGAACCTTGCTGCATGTACACTATGGTGTACACTTTAGTTTACACTTTGCTATGTCACATTACTCTGTTGCACAGTTTAAATTTCGAACAGTTTTCGCATCTAATTGTCACTTGACAACAATGCAAGTGTCAAACAACGTGTCAAAAATCAGTTTACAAATAACAAAGTTCATTCGGTAAGGACATTGCTACATGTACACTTTGGTGAATAGTTTAGTATACACTCTGCCACATGACATCACCCTGTTGGACAGCTTAAATTTCAAACAGTTTTATCTTCCATTTGATACTTGACAACAATGCAAGTGTCAAACAACGTGTCAAAAATCTGTGTACAAATAGCAAAGTTCAATTAGTAAGAACATTGCTACATGTACACTTTAGTTTACACTTTGCCACGTGACATTACCCTGCTGGACAGTTTAAATTTCAAATAGTTTTTCCATCCAATTAACACTCGACAACAATGCAAGTGTCAAACTACGTGTCAAAAATCTGTGTACAAATAGCAAAATTTAATTGACAAGAACCTTGCGACATGTACACTATGGTGTGCACTTTAGTTTACACTTTGCCACGTGTCATCACCCTGTTGGACCATTTAAATTTCAACTAGTTTTCCCATCCAATTGACACTTGACAACAATCCAAGTGTCAAACAACGTGTCAAAAATTAGTTTACAAATAGCAAAGTTCAGTCGGTAGGGACATTGCTACATGTACACTATTGTGAACAATTTAGTATACACTTTGCCACATGACATTACCCTATAGAACAGTTTAAATTTTAAATAGTTTTCTCTTCCAATTGACACTTGAAAACAATGCAAGTGTTAAACAATGTATCAAAAATTAGTGTATAAGTAGCAAAGTTCAATAGTTAAGAACCTTGCTATATGTGCACTTTAGTTTACACTTTGCCACGTGACATTACCCT
>NW_019246774.1:0-1445 GCF_002742605.1 Olea europaea var. sylvestris | reverse complement strand
TTGTGTTTTACTGTGGTGAAGTAATTTTAGCTTTAAGGAATGGAAAAATCTCACCCTCATCTCTACTTCTTTGAAGAACCCGACATACTGCGTTGCAAAGTTTTGAACTCCATTTCGAATATGTGCAAGTTTCGAATATGTGATAATCTGGGCTAGTGTTGAATATATGTTAATTTGGGCACCGTTGGCTGCGAAAAGATATTATGTGTGGTTAGGGGTGGAAAATTGGACACTTGAACTCCATTTGGACTTTGTAATGGGAATATCTCTGTGGCTATTGTTGATTTGAACTTGTATTTGTTTGTTATCATTGCCAAATCTTATCTTACTGCCAAAGGCTGTGAAGATATAAGGTTTTGAATTAAATTGTTTGCTGTTAAACTAGAAAATATAGCCACAAATTGTGTTAAATTTAACAAATTCTGAATTTTTGTTTGCTGTTGATATAGTTCTTGACATTTATTTTTTGTTTTAAATTCGAATTTTGTGAGTAACTCGATTGCACTAAGCAAGGGAATTTTGTTAAAAACTTGTATAGTTGTTTAATGTAATGTAATCTGTGTGTCGTTTGTGTGTAGTATGCCAGGAAAAAACTTCGGGCTTTGTCATAGCTATAGAGATAAGGCCACTTATTTGCGGATTGCCCAAACAAAAGGCGATGCCCCTTGTGTAAAAGTGGATTTCTGAAGTGCTTCGAGATCAAGAGGGAGACGAAGAACAAGGGAAAAATGTTCAACTACTGTAGTGCTAACTATAAATATTGGGAATGGGTCAACGAGGGAAAATCAAGCTGTGGATCGAGTAATGTTACCATTAACTCGAATAATCATGCAGCACTTGAAGAAGTTCAGTAGTGCTCTCGCATGTTCCAATCTCTTTGTCACATGGTCTCCGAGGAATGAAACATTGAGATTTCTTTGAATGCGACAATAAGGAAGGCCAACGAAAGTGCGGGAGTGGATTTGAAAGGGAAGGGGCCAGCATGATTAGTGGTTAACTAAATAAGTGATGTGTAGTTGATGTGTTGTGTTATGTGCAGTTGATGTGTAATATGTGCCGTTGGTGAACTAAAAATGTCATTGTAGTATATTCTCTCTTGATGTTTGAATCACTATGTTAACGATGTTGGTGTTGATAGTAGTGGTTTAAAATTTGTGTTCATCATATATTTTGCGTTCTTGAAATAAAGACAGAGACGTACCACCATGGTGATTAATGTTTCAGCAATGTCAATCTTAAGTTTAATACGGACTGAAGCTTAATCCCTAACTCCCAGTAAGACTCTCTTCCTTCCAAGCTGAATTGTAAAGTCAGTAACTTTACTCTTGAGAGCTGGAAATCTCCTATGCCTATCACTAGAATTGTTTGAAGCATTGGAGCTATATATTTTTAGTTTTTATGATTTGGCTTTCCTTATTTTTAAATATAGCGGAGACCGATCAAAA
>NW_019246773.1:0-1445 GCF_002742605.1 Olea europaea var. sylvestris | reverse complement strand
TTTAAGCCCATTCCGACACAGTCGCGAAAAATGACGAAATTGCCCCCGGCGCGATTTTTATTTCCGATCAACCGGTCAAATATAAGCCCAATCCGACACAGTCGCGAAAAATGACGAAATTGACCCCGGCGCGATTTTTATTTCAGAACAACCAGTCAAATTTTAGCCCATTACGACACAGTCGCGAAAAATGACGAAATTTACCCCGCACGATTTTTATTTCCGATCAACCTGCCAAATTTAAACCAATTCCGACACAGTCGCGAAAAATGACGAAATTGCCCCAGCACGGTTTTTGTTTCCGATCTACCTGTCAAATTTTTGCCCATTCCGACACAGTCGAGAAAAATGACGAAATTGCCCCCGGAGCGATTTTCATTTCCGATCAACCCACCAAATTTAAGCCAATTCCGACACAGTCTCGTAAAATGATGAAATTTACCCCTGTGCGATTTTTATTTCCGATTAACCAGGCAAATTTAAGCCCATTACGAAACAGTCGCGAAAAATGACGAAATTGGCTGGCGCGGTTTTTGTTTCTGATCCTTCTATCAAATTTTAGCCCATTCCGACACAGTCGCGAAAAATGACAAAATCGCCCCGGCGCGATTTTTATTTCCGATCAACCTGGCAAATTTAAGCCCATTCCGACACAGTCGCGAAAAATGACGAAATTGCCCCCGGTGCGATTTTTATTTCCGATCAACCAGTCAAATTTTAAGCAATTTCAACACAGTCGCGTAAAATGACGAAATTGCCCCCGACCCGATTTTTATTTCTGATCAACCTGCAAAATTTAAGTCCATTCGGACACAGTCGCGTAAAATGACGAAATTGCCCCGGCGCGATTTTTATTTCCGATCAACCAGTCAAATTTTAGCCCATTTCGACACAATCGCGAAAAACGACGAAATTGCCCCCAGCGCGATTTTTATTTCCGATCAACCAGTCAAATTTTAGCCCATTTCGACACAATCGCGAAAAACGACGAAATTGCCCCCAGCGCGATTTTTATTTCCGATCAACCTGCCAAATTTAAGCTCATTCCGACACAGTCGCGAAAAATGACGAAATTGCCCCCAGCGTGATTTTTATTTCCGATCAACCTGTCAAATTTAAGTCCATTCCGACACAGTCGCGTAAAATGACGAAATTGCCCCCCGAGCGATTTTTATTTTCGATCAACCGGTCAAATTTTAGCCCAATCCGACATCGTCGCGAAAAATGACGAAATTGACCCCGGCGCGATTTTTATTTCCGAACAACCAGTCAAATTTTAGCCCATTCTGACACAGTCACGAAAAATGACGAAATTGACCCAGGCGCAATTTTTATTTCCAATCCACCTGCCAAATTTAAGCCCATTCCGACACAGTCGCGAAAAATGACGGAATTGCTCCAGCACGGTTTTTGTTTCCGATCTACCTGTCAAATTTTAGCCCATT
>NW_019246772.1:0-1445 GCF_002742605.1 Olea europaea var. sylvestris | reverse complement strand
TTTCGTTAACCGTCTACTTAAGTAGTAAATTGCCCTTTCTTCACCAAATTGGTCTTCCTGTGCGACCATTCCAGCTATTGATTATTTTTCAGTCGATACATACACTTTCATTGGCCGTCCTTGGATTGGTGACACCAACACCGGTGGACTTGATTGATATGTCTTTAGGCTTTCAAAAGCCTTTTGATGTTCTTCTTTCCAGACGAATTCGTCCTGATTTTTCAGCTTTAATAGCGGCGAAAAGACTTTAGTTCGTCCTGCACAGTTAGAAATAAAGCGTCTTAAAAAAATTACTTAGCCTAGAAACCTTTGCAACTCCTTGCAAGGTGGTTTGGCTTCTAAAATAGCCTTCGCTTTATTTTTATCAAGTTCAATCCCTTTCTTGTGTACTAAGAGACCAAGAAAGTTCCATGTATTAACACCAAATGCACATTTCAAGGGATTCAACTTTAGCTTATATTGCTTCATTCGTTCAAACGAACATCTTAACTGTTCGAAATGGTCCTCTTCTTTAATGGATTTGACTACTATGTCGTCTATATACACCTCAACAAACTTGCCTATCATATTATGAAAAATTAAATTCATTGCCCTTTGATAAGTTACCCATGCATTTTTTAGGCCGAAAGGCATAACTACCCATTCAAAACATCCTAGAGACCCAGGGCATCTAAAGACAGTTTTGTGTATGTCTTCTTCAGCCATATAAATTTGATTGTATCCTGAATACCCATCCATGAAAGAATACATGACATGTCCGGCAGTTGAATCTACTAAAAAATCCACCGTGGGCATTGGATACTCATTTTTTGGTGTGGCTATGTTTAAATTCCTAAAATCTATACACACCCTTAGTTTACCATTCTTTTTTAGTACTGGCACGACATTGACAACCATTCGACATATCTGGCTATTCTAATGAAAGCTGCTTTCAATAATCGCTCTATCTCTTTCTTGATTTCAGGGAGTACATTGGGAGCAAAACGTCTAGGAGGCTGCCTATGAGGTTTTGAAGTTAGGCTTAGTTGGTAACCTATGTTCCACCAAGTCTCAATCTAAACCAGGCATTTGTTCATATTCCCAAGCAAAACAATCTTTGTACTCTTTTAACAAAGCGATTAATTTGTTACTAACCTCTTGGTCGAGCATTTGGCTGATGAACGTTGGGCGATCTTCTCCTTCTTTGCCAATATTTACTTTGATCAGAGGGTCTTGTGCTTTAGCGTATCCAGGTTTGGCTATCCGCATTACTTCGTCGTCCAGTTCCCTTGTAAGTACTTCCTCTTCTAAACAGTCCACCTTGTTGACTTCTCGGCCAATGCTTTGCTCTAACTCGAATACTTCCAACTTATCCTTCAGCGTTTTTAGGGCTGTCTCTTCTTTCGCCTTGTCATTGCATTCCTTATTGAAAGCCATCAGTCTGGCTTTGAAGGCCTGAATGTCGG
>NW_019246771.1:0-1445 GCF_002742605.1 Olea europaea var. sylvestris | reverse complement strand
AAGTGTCAAAATACATATAAACTTATTTTCATTGATATTATGTTGTTTATTAAAAAAATTATTTTTAAAATTTTGACCCCACATACTAAAGATCTGGGTCTGCCCTGAGTGTCTGTAAGGGTTTTCAACAAGTCAATTTAATAAAAGTTTGAGTGTTGTCTTAAATATTATCCATCACCTCTCCTACAAATTATTATTTCATTTCCAAGTTTCCAGCAAAAGGACTTTACCAAAATGAAGTGTCTAACTTTATACTGATCACCCACAATTAATTCTGACCACTTCATAAATTAAAACTTTCTGTACAAAAGTTTTAAACGCTTAATTCATAATAATAATCATGATCATACACATTTTATTACTTGCTCCAAATGTACATATATGAAAACAAATATTCTACTAAGAAAAATCAATAATTGATAAAATTATTCAACAAAAAGAATCGAAATATAGACTGTTATATAAATGAGAAAAATATATCGTCTCAACTCAATAAATAACAATAACAAACATAAAATATATACTGTCATATGATTTGCTCAAATCGAAAAACAGAAAGCAAAATGGGAATCAATAATAAATAGTCTAAATGTAATTATACAACGTTTTTTAATAAGGGTATTTCCTCTTTGTCAAAAACCCTCTGCCAGAGGTCTTACAGGGCCTCTCTCATGAGGTGGGTCGCATCCTCATTAAAAAAATATCCCATCAATACCAACCCACCCCTGTTTTGTGTGAGGCCAGTAAGGGATCTGACAAATGGGGTCTGGTAATGTAGCACAACCCTTTTAATAATTACTACTTTTTAATTATGTAAAAGGTTCATAACCTTTACACACTATTAAATTTATGTTAAAAAAAATTTATTTTTTTTTCATTGAATTCTTATTCTCAAATTAACATAATTTCTAATTATAATTTTTCTCTGGAACTTTCTTTAAAGTATAGTAAAAAGACTAATTTGTCCATTGTGTTTTTGAATAAACAAAACAAATGATACGGTAAAAATGCAGTTCGATATTTGATCTTCATTTTAAATCACGTTAACAATATTTTTGGATGAAAATCATAATTAAGGACACAAATTTTTTATCAATTAAATGTTAAAAATAAGAATACAATGAAGAAAAAAGTTAAGGACATAAGCATGATAATGAATAAAGGTTAATGATCTTTAATGTAATTAAAATATAGTATATTTATTTTAAAAAATGTGGTGTTAATATAAAGATGTCAACGAGGCAAGCTGAGCCGGCTCACGAGCTAAAACTCAAGACTTGGGTAAAATCAAACAGACTTTTTTCGAGCCCAAGTCGAGCTGACTTGATTTCTCTCTCTCTCTCTCTCTCTCTCTCTCTCTCTCTCGTTATATTGGTATTGCTGCCTTATTTTAACAAGGCAGAATAAGGCAATCGCTTGCAGCCTTTTTTTTTTTTTTTTTTTTT
>NW_019246770.1:0-1445 GCF_002742605.1 Olea europaea var. sylvestris | reverse complement strand
CGGCGCGATTTTTGTTTCCGATCAAACTGTCAAATTTGAGCCCATTCCGACACAGTCGAGAAAAATGACGAAATTGCCGCCGGTGCGATTTTTATTTCCCATCAAACTGCCAAATTTCAGCCAATTTCGACACAGTCCAGAAAAAACACGAAATTGCCCCCGGCGCGATTTTTGTTTCCGATCAAACTGTCAAATTTGAGCCAATTCCGACACAGTCGCGAAAAATGACGAAATTACACCCGGCGCGATTTTTGTTCCCTATCAACCTGTCGAATTTGAGCCCATTCCGACACAGTCGAGAAAAATTACGAGATTGCCCCTGCGCGATTTTTATTTTAGATTAAACTGCCAAATTTCAGCCAATTCCGACACAGTCGCGAAAAATGACAGAATTACACCCGGCGCGATTTTTGTTCCCGATAAACCTGTCAAATTTGAGCCTATTCCGACACAGTCGAGAAAAACGACGAAATTGCCGCCGGCGCGATTTTTATTTCCGGTCAACCTGCCAAATTTCAGCCAATTCCGACACAATCGAGAAAAATGTCGAAATTGCCCCAGGCGCAGTTTTTGTTTCCGATCAACCAGTCAAATTTTAGCCAATTCTGACACAGTCGCGAAAAATGACGAAATTACACCCGGCGCGGTTTTTGTTCCCGATCAACCTGTCAAATTTGAGCCCATTCCGACACAGTCGAGAAAAATGACGAAATTGCCGTCGACGCGATTTTTGTTTCCGATCAACCAGCCAAATTTAACCAATTCCGACACAGTCACGAAAAATGACGAAATTACACCTGGCGCTATTATTGTTCCCGATCAACCTGTCAAATTTGAGTCATTCCGACACAGTCGAGAAAAATGACGAAATTGCCCCCGGCGCGATTTTTGTTTCCAATCAACCAGTCAAATTTTTGCCAATTCCAACACAGTCGCGAAAAATTGCGAAATTACGCCCGGCGCGATTTTTATTCCCGATCAACCTGTCAAATTTGAGCCCATTCCGACACAGTCGAGAAAAATGACGAAATTGCCCCCGGCGCGATTTTTATTTCCGATCAAACTGCCAAATTTCAGCCAATGCCGACACAGTCGAGAAAAATGACAAAATTGCCCCCGGCGCGGTTTTTATTTCAGATCGAACTGCTAAATTTCAGCCAATTCCGACACAGTCGAGAAAAATGACGAAATTTCCCTCGGCGCGGTATTTGTTCCCGATCAACCTGTTAAATTTGTGACCATTCCGACACAGTCGAGAAAAATGACGAAATTGCCGTAGGCGCGATTTTTATTTCCAATCAAACTGTAAAATTTCGGCCAATTCCGACACAGTCGAGAAAAATGACGAAATTGCCCCCGGCCCGATTTTTGTTTCCGATCAACCTCTTAAATTTCAGCCCATTCCGACATCGTCGAGAAAAATGACGAAATTGCCCCCAGCGAAA
>NW_019246769.1:0-1445 GCF_002742605.1 Olea europaea var. sylvestris | reverse complement strand
TTACCCAAAAAAAACTAGGACCTATTTTTGGTTTACGATTAAACCGACCGAGTTGAAGGTTTATTTGTCAGTTTTTTATTTCCGGTTAATGTATAGGTACCGGGTTGGATTACAGGCCGGCTCACAATTTTTTCAGATGAACAGGCTGGCTCAGTTCGATTTTTATAACATTGATCAAATATGAGGGGAAATCAGTATTTAATAGAGACCTCGGGGTCATGTTGCAGAAAGAGCTATATATAGGGAAAGTGTTACTTGAGGATCAGCCATGTTACATGTACACTAGAGTTTTACACTCTAGTGTATAGCCCCTCGCATGTGAAGGGGCCCACGAATTTTATAATCAATGTGGGACCCCTCTCATGTGAGTGGGGTGTACACTCTAGTGTACAAGAAGCATTTTTCACTTGAGGATAGCATGGATTGTTTTGACACAAACTCGTAGTACTAGCGTAATGAAATTCATTGATCTGAAAAATTATATTCCCGAAATATACACATTTTAAATATATCCTACTGGTGTGATAATGTAGGTAAGATTTTATTTTTTTAGTAGCTTGGGAGGTTCCACCGTGTATATTGGTTTGTATCCAAGAATAGGGGAATGCCCTTGGTATCAACTTCGGTTAAAGCTGTCGATAGCCACATCAACTGGTTTTGGAGACGATGAAAATTCAAGTTCTCTATCACTCAAATCAGTTTTTTATTGTTATGAGTTCTCAGATTTCATAAATATCAAATTACGCAGCTTTCATCATAATCTAGTGATAGAAATGGAATTACCACGTTCGCATAGCCTCTTGTGCCTATTATAGGAACTCGTTCATTTTGTACTAGAGTTTTGAATCAATCTTCTGTATTCCTTCCCGGGCATTCTCTCAGTACAATAGCATGTTTGAAACATTAAATTAGACAAGTTTCTTGATCAAGTCTTCCAATTCGATACATCAAACATGTTCTTGATATTACCTATAGGTTGGATTGTCCATCAAAACGTCTTCGTGCATCAAAATAAGTTCATAACAAAATTTGAGTGGGCACATTAAAAATGAGGGTAGGAATGTTTCTTCTTTGCAATTCCATACTTGTGAAGATGTTTCAGAAGCCCATTCACTGTCCATTAGATAAAGTTACACAGAGAGTGAAATGTGCCATGTTACCAAAGCTACGAACCTACTTAAATAGCTTACACTTGCCATTAGGGCTACAGCAAGCTTTACACCTTTGTTTTGTTGTGGGACGTGCCACACCTGGGCAATGAATGCTCAAAGTGTCATCTCCAATGATATAGTAATTTGAGATGATATAACTATGCGCAGTAGAAAACCAGTTACCTTCATCCTTCACAAAGACGATAAATCACACTACAATTTGATAGAATCCCCTACTTCAACTAATATGTAACACTTCGATGGATGCTAAATGATCTGTCAAGGACAGTGAAA
>NW_019246768.1:0-1445 GCF_002742605.1 Olea europaea var. sylvestris | reverse complement strand
TTTCGTCATTTTTCGCAACAGTGTCGGAATTGGCTAAAATTTGACAGGTTGATCCGGCAAAAAAACCGCGCCAGGGGTAACTTCGTCATTTTTCGCGACGATGTCAGAATGGGCTAAAATTTGACTGCTGGATCGGAAACAAAAACCTAGCCGACGATAGTTTCGTCATTTTTCGTGACTGTGTCGAAATTGGCTAAAATTTGGCAGGTTGATCGGAAACAAAAATCGCGCCGGGAGTAATTTTGTCATTTTTCGTGACTGTGTCGGAATTTGCTAAAATTTGACAGGTTGATCGGAAACAAAAACCGCACGGGGGGCAATTTCGTCATTTTTTACGACTGTGTCGGAATGGGCTCAAATTTGACAGGTTGATCCGGAATAAAAATCGCGCCGGGGGTAACTTCGTCATTTTTCGCGACGATGTCGGAATGGTTTAAAATTTGATTGGTTGATCGGAAAAACAAAAACCGCGCTAGGGACAATTTCGTCATTTTTCGCGACTGTGTCGGATTGGGCTAAAATTTGACAGGTTGATTGGAAACAAAAATCGCGTCGGGGGCAATTTCGTGATTTATTGCGACTGTGTCGGAGTGGGCTCAAATTTGACAGGTTGATCCGGCATAAAAACCGCGCCAGGGGTAACTTCGTCATTTTTCGTGACGATGTCGGAATGGGTTAAAATTTGATTGGTTGATCGGAAACAAAAACCGCGCTGGGGACAATTTCGTCATTTTTCGCGACTGTGTCGGAATGGACTAAAATTTGACAGGTTGATCGAAAACAATAATCGCGCCGGGGGCAATTTCGTCATTTTTCGCGACGGTGTCGGAATTGGCTAAAATTTGACAGGTTGATCGAAAACAAAAACCGCGCCAGGGGTAACTTCGTCATTTTTCGTGACGATGTCGGAATGGGTTAAAATTTGATTGGTTGATCGGAAACAAAAACCGCGCTGGGGACAATTTCGTCATTTTTCGCGACTGTGTCGGAATGGGCTAAAATTTGACAGGTTGATCGAAAACAAAAACCGCGCCAGGGGTAACTTCGTCATTTTTCGTGACGATGTCGGAATGGGTTAAAATTTGATTGGTTGATCGGAAACAAAAACCGCGCTGGGGACAATTTCGTCATTTTTCGCGACTGTGTCGGAATGGGCTAAAATTTGACAGGTTGATCGAAAACAAAAACCGCGCCAGGGGTAACTTCGTCATTTTTCGTGACGATGTCGGAATGGGTTAAAATTTGATTGGTTGATCGGAAACAAAAATCGCGCTGGGGACAATTTCGTCATTTTTCGCGACTGTGTCGGAATGGACTAAAATTTGACAGGTTGATCGAAAACAATAACCGCACGGGGGGCAATTTTGTCATTTTTCGCGACGGTGTCGGAATGGGCTAAAATTTGACAAGTTGATCGGAGATAAAAACCGCGTCGGGGGTAATTT
>NW_019246767.1:1279-1445 GCF_002742605.1 Olea europaea var. sylvestris | reverse complement strand
ATTTGGCAGGTTGATTGTAAACAAAAATTCTGTCGGGGCAATTTCTTCATTTTTCGCGACGGTGTCAGAATGGGCTGAAATTTGGCAGGTTGATTGGAAACAAAAATCTCGTCGGTAGCAATTTCGTCATTTTTCGCGACGGTGTCGAAATGGGCAAAAATTTGAC
>NW_019246767.1:0-837 GCF_002742605.1 Olea europaea var. sylvestris | reverse complement strand
AAAAATCGCGTCGGCGGCAATTTCGTCATTTTTCGCGACGGTGTCGAAATGGGCAAAAATTTGTCAGGTTGATCGGAAACGAAAATCGCGCTAGGGGCAATTTCCTAATTTTTCGCGACGGTGTCGGAATGGGCTGAAATTTGGTAGGTTGATTGGAAACAAAAATTTTGTCGGGGGCAATTTCGTCATTTTTCGCAGCAGTGTCGGAATGGGCCGAAATTTGGCAGGTTGATTGGAAACAAAAATTTTGTCGGGGCAATTTCATCATTTTTCACGACGGGGTCAGAATGGGCTGAAATTTGGAAGGTTGATTGGAAACAAAAATCGCGCCGGGGGCAATTTCGTCATTTTTTGCGACGGTGTCGAAATGGGCAAAAATTTTACAGGTTGATCGGAAACGAGAACCGCGCTAGGGGCAATTTCGTCATTTATAGCGACGGTGTCGGAATGGGCTGAAATTTGGCAGGTTGATTGTAAACAAAAATTCTGTCGGCAAAATTTCTTCATTTTTCGCGACGATGTCAGAATGGGCTGAAATTTGGCAGGTTGATTGGAAAAAAAATCGCGTCGGTAGCAATTTCGTCATTTTTCGCGACGGTGTCGAAATGGGCAAAAATTTGACAGGTTGATCGGAAACGAAAACCGCGCTAGGGGCAATTTCGTCATTTTTTGCGAAGGTGTCGGAATGGTCTGAAATTTGGCAGGCTGATTGGAATCAAAGCTTGCGTCGAGGGCAATTTCGTCATTTTTCGCAATGGTGTCGGAATGGGATGAAATTTGGCAGGTCGATTGGAAACAAAAATCGCGCCGGGGGCAGTTTCGTCATTTTTTGCGACG
>NW_019246766.1:0-1446 GCF_002742605.1 Olea europaea var. sylvestris | reverse complement strand
AACAATTTTGGAAAGATTATTTTGAATCTCAAGTCCATGATACTGAAACCAATTTTGAAACCAACTCGGGAAATGAGGGTTACAATTTTGATTAAAAATGATAAACCATGAAAGGGTAACTGGTCTAAAAAGAAGAACCTTGTACCAAGCATTCTGGTAATCAAAATAGTTGAAAGTCTCTTGACAAGTAAAAAATGTTTTTGAGAGACGAAGTCTCTTTTCTTCCCAAGGATTCTGTCCCGAATCTTCATAAGACAGAACTCTTGTAATTGAAATTTTTGAAAACATGATTTTTGATTTGTCTCTTGGTTCAGAAGTATGAGAAATTATTGCAGAACCAGTCAAAAGAAGAATGATTTTATAATAATCTCTGGTTTTTTGAATAATTGAAGGCACGAACCAAAAGTTTTCTGGAAGAATACTTTCAAGACAGTCATCAAGACCGCCATATCTATTGATCTAAGAACTTTCCATTGTAAGAACACAATCAGAAAGACTCTTAGTAAAGTATTTGAAAGAATTTGGAGGGTTGATTTGAGGAAGTTTGCCAGAACTTTGAACGGCTTTTTTGAAGTTTGAAGGAGTTGATGACTCAACTTTTGAAGACTCGACTTTTTACTTGAGTTTATTTTGATCAGGTTTTTTGGTAAAGGTAGAGAGGGTGTTTGAGGAAGATGAAGCTTCCTTTTGATCCTTTAGAGGATCTTCGAAGAAAGGAATTGAACTTTTCTTCTTTCTTGAAGTTTTTGTTTGAAAAGGATTTTGAGAATCCTCTTCTTCTTCAACTTTCTTGGCCCAACTCATTTTTCTCACTCTTTTGAATAAACTCTCTTGTGAGGAAATCTGCCAAGAAGTTTGATTTTCCTTGAATAAATAGAATTTCGAAGTCAAAACAGGACAAAATTGCCGCCACCTTGCAAAGATTTGTTTGGAAACAAGACTTTTTACATCTTTTTGTAAAACATCTTTTGAGGCTTTGCAATCGGTTTTCAAAATAAATTTTTTATTGATCAAATCATCTTGAAATTTGGAAATGCGAAGAACTATTGAGATAATCTCTTTTTTGATAGTTGAATAGTTGATTTGAGGTTCAGACCAGACTCCACTATGAAATCTGACTAACTGTTCTTTTGACGATCCTAGGGGTAATTGCTTTAACACGCCACCGAATCCTATGTTTGAGGCATCTGTTTCGACGATAATTGAGGCGGTGGGGTCAAGAATTGAAAGACAGGGAATATTTTTTACCATCTTTTTAACCTTTTGAACCGCATGCGTACACTCGTGACTCCACGGATTAGGGTTATTTTGTAATCTTTTGAATAATGGGGCACAGATTTGACGAATATCTTTGACAAAATCTGTCACATAATTGACACAACCTAAAAAATGTTGCAAACTTGTTTTTTCTTTAATTTCATCTGAAGATTTGTCAGTGAAATCAGG
>NW_019246765.1:71872-72775 GCF_002742605.1 Olea europaea var. sylvestris | reverse complement strand
TATCAAGCATCGCCATGAGGTTCTGGTATTGCTCTGCCGTGAGAGTGAAGGGCGTGGGAGGTGCTATTATATTGGCTTCCACATGAACCTCAGGCTTGGCTGAGTTTTGGATCAATTGACTGTCATTTTCTGCCATGTTCGGCCTTTGCTGTTGGGAAGGGAAAGGAAATAAGGCTCAGAATTGTTCTGGCTCTGATACCATGAAAAGGAAAATAATTTTTGTATATTTTATTGAGAAATAATAAGGTATATATATACATCATACGAGAATCAATTTAGGTCCTAAAACAAAGCATATACATTGTCATTGCCTATTCATACTCCTGTATAAATGGAAAATACATTAACAGCAATTGATGGTGGTTGACTGAGATGATTGAAAGACATTCCTGTCTTTGTGCCTTGATTCACTTTTAATTCTTTAACAGAGTCATAAGCTTTTGGCTTAAAAGAACCGTGACATTTTTTAATACTTAAAGTGAAAATCATGAAGAAGTAACTATTGTGAAAAAGAAATAAATAAAAGATGTCATAGTTAATGTGGCCCTTTTTTCTATTGTTTGGAATTGGCATGTAATGATTGAGTTGTATGCTCTGGATTTTCATACTGATGATGGACTCACATTGTTTCATTTGCAGTCATCGAGTAGAATGAGAGGAAGAAATTTTGGAGTTTGTCATGGTTGTAGAAGCAACACGCACTATTTTGGACAATGCCACTCAAAATGCCGATACCCTAGTTGTGACCACGAATATTGAAAATATTTTGAGGTTGAACGAGATATTGGTAACAAAGGGCGTCTGTTCTTCGCCTGTAGCGATGACTGTGGATTCTTTGATTGGGTGAAAGATGAAGATGCAGACGAGGAATCACGTTCTGTTAATCATCCAGTGAATCATGCG
>NW_019246765.1:32905-67648 GCF_002742605.1 Olea europaea var. sylvestris | reverse complement strand
TCATTCACATCAAGCTTTTGTACAACGGAATTCCTGCCACAAAATTCATCATTATCACAAGTGAATGTGTAATGTACAGCCACGATCTATAATTCAACTCAAAGAACCACAAAATAATACGACTCCATCCAAACAATTTGTACTGTAATTCAACTCAAACAACTACAAAATAATACAATTCTGTCGAAGAAATTATGCAATCCTAGGTTGTGTTGGGGGAAATGGACAAAACAGCTAAATGGCTCCACAACAAATAGCTAAAATCCTACAAATCACTTCGCATGTATCCCTCCGATTAGCTAAAACGCACCAAATATCTAAAACATGAAATTTCATAGGTAATGCGCTCCCCCCAACAAACAAGCTATCAGATTAACTCAATGTAGAAATGGTAATTGCAGAATTAATCAACAAGCAGAATTTCATATACATCACCCAAACTTACATAAAAGTACAGAAAATACGACATAAACAATATAATTCACATTTGCAGCCCAAAGGCAGTGATTTCTGTGACAATTGATGATTTGATAGCCAAATTCTGTTATACATACCAAAATTACTCCACGTAACGGATGTCCTCGGCCTGAAGTCCTGTGTGCTGTGCTACATTCAGCAAAAAAAGTAAAACTTGTGAATGGACCAAATAGCTAAAATCCTAGAATTTGTCTAGCGACCAAATGGCTATAATGCTCGACAAAAAAGCTTAAATGGCTGACCTTTCGTTGTGGGAATTGGACTCCCGCTTGGCCGACGATGGTGGGTTTCGCTGTTGTGGGAGTTGGGTTTCGCACTTCTTGCTCGGCCAGAGATGTGGAGTATATATGTTGCGGGTTGCTTGGCCGGAGATGTGGAGATTTGGTGACGGGTTTCTCTATTCTTGGACGTGGAGATTTGGTGGGGGTGATCTTTCTTCCCTCTCTCAGATTTTTGGCTTCCCGCTCTCAGACCTTTATTTATTTATTTATTATTATTATTTTTAATATCGGTTTTTTAATGCTTAGTTGTCTTCAGTCCCTGCCATGTCATTCTTTTTTGAATTCCTGTAAGATATCTGCTTTATTGAATCTCTTTTGCAATTTTGTTTTGAATAAAGATATTTGTACAAAATTTTATTGACAAAATGATATAGCAACTCTCACAAAATTAGCAGACTCTATATGAATTTGAAAAATGTCGACTTGTGATCCCTACTCCTATTGTGAATAGTGAGTAAGGGAGTTTGTAAAAAAAATTTGTACATATAACACGATTCGTTTGTTTTTGCAGGACAAAACACGTGGTTACTCAGAGTATTTCTTTATGATGAAAACGAAATTCTTATTCGGCTAAGGCGACATGAACAACAGACAAAATAGAAGGCAGAATCATTTAATTCTCATTGAAGTTGTACTTGGTTGTGGCAACCTAGTATTATTTAATTCAATTTCCATGTTTGTCATTAATTTATTTCAATTTCCTCAACATTGATTAATTACCATGTTTTAATGAGATAAGAATCTGGTTTCTTCCTGAACTTGTAGGCATGTCTGAAAACTGTCCTTCAATTTTGAAATATCGATACTGAGATGCTAAACTTTTCTTGATCATGAATATCTAAGAGTATTTTCAACTAACTCTCTACTTATAAAGAACAACTTTAAGGGTATGTTTAATTGCCAACATAGAATTTGCATAGAAAGAAGACAAATTTTACGCAATTCAATTGCCTAAAACTTATTTGTATGAAAATTATTAATTAAATGTGCTTGATTTAGTTTCCAACTTAGAAATATCTTGTACTTATCCATTTTTTATTAGTGTGTAAATAAGAGAGGAGATGGATGAGAGAGAGAGAGAGAGAGTAGATTTCCTAAAAAATAAAATCCTAATTCTCTAAAGAAAATATTTTCCTTAATTTTGAGGAATATATGATCATGTGATCAAAAGTATGAAAATGTTTTCTGTTGACCCCAAAAAGTGTTGCCAACAGATGTCGGTCCCACCCACGCACACGTGGGCGAATGTCCAACACGTTAAGACACGTGGACGGTCTAAAACGAGTGGTTCAAAGGGCGTGGGAGTAGCCCAACGACGCGAGCTGGTGACGTTCGGAATCCGACGGGTTGTTCGTGATCCAATTGTACAATAATTACCAACCGATGTTCGTAAATGTATACAAACTCGATTTGTGTATTGCAAGTAAATGAGAGAGAGTTGAGTAAAATGTAGTTCTTTGTATTGATTCTTGCATTAGCCCTTTGATGTTATACAAGGGAAGTATTTATAGTGATACATGTGAAATGAGAGCCCTTGGATGAGGTGGCACGTGACCTTATCTCTTTGATTCAAACATCTTATCCTAGGCATGGGGCTTGACTTGCTAGCTTACTGCGCCTTTATTGCTTGTGCAGAGCCTCCATACTAGTGACAAGACTTGACATTTATACTTATGACAAACGTTCCATCAATCATTCGAATAAGATCTTTGTGTAGACGATCTCTTGGGAGAAGTGACCATGGAGGATGCTCCCTTGTGGCTTGGAGGTTCCTGCATCAGCTTCGGGGCTTCAACCATTTCATACAATACTTCCCTTGAGGGTTTCAGCTATGTTCAACCAGCTTCAGCATCATGATTTCGGCTCATAGGCTGCATGTGGACCTCGGTTACATTCACAGGCCTCGGCTAGTGGACTTCGGCTTGTAGGGCTTCGGCCATAGCCCACCTTGGCAGTATATGCCACCTCGGCTGGAGTGCCACGTGGTTCGGCCTGAGTGGGCCATTGGCCCAGGTAGGTTGGCCAAATATGACAATACGTAACATTTTCCATTGAAAAAATGTAAATCAAACAGTACAAAAGTAAAAATTTGGATGAAAAAAAACACATTCCATAAAAAAATATTGACAATCAAATACAATATAAATGTAGAAAGAAAAATTTTATACTCCATCAATACTTTCTATTTTGGCTCTTCATTTTGCCTTTTCAAGACTTAGTTATCCTCATCTTTTATTTAACATACCTTTTTAGGCGTCGATGACAATCAATTCAAATAAAGCTTGCCCAAATAAAGATAAAACCCAGAAAAGGAGAAGCCGGGAGTTGTAGTGAAACTAATGAAGAAACCAAAGCTGGTACATAAAAATTCCTATGGATTGAAAAGAACATTGGCATAGCAATAGACCAAGGGTTCGTTTGATTATAAAGATGAAATTGAATTGCCTAAAAAATGAATTCCAGAGAATTGAATTGTTTAGAAATTATTTTCTTGAAAATTGTAAATTATTGTGTTTGATTGATATAATTTTTCGTGTGAAAAATGTTGAAATAAGTGTTTTTTTGTGTTCGTTCGACTTGTTTTACATGAAAATTGTCAATTAAAATGATAAAATTTACGAGCATTAGACATGAAAATTGTTCCCATTGCCAAAACAAAAAATCAAAAAAATCGTCCATCTTTTAGTGTTCGTTTAGCATCATTTTACATGAAAATTATTAATTAAAGGAAAATATTTTTTTTACAATAATACTTAGAATTTGTTTCCATTGCCAAAAAAATAAAATAAATAAAAAATAAAAATAAAATCGAAAAAAAAAATGCTACAATAACCGAGAATTGCAATTCTCACCATTTTGGTGAGAATTGCAATTCCTTGAATTCATGGAAAATGGCTTATGTGGCACCAAACATGGAAATTCAATTCTAGGTAATAAAAAAAAAAAAAAAAATGGGAGGGGGGGGGGGGGGGGGATCTAATAATGTAAAAGTGGAAGATGGAATTGAAATTCCATTTTTCATGGAATTTCAATGACTATCAAACGCTACCGAAGTGATTCCAAATGGCCATGTCATTATTCCTTTGCACCCATATTATTTTTGGCCAAAAAAACGAAAAAAAAAAAAGAAAAAAAAAAAGAGGTGGGATTACGCTGTAAAGGATGCAATGGATTTCCAAAAAACAGAGGGTACTTTTATTGCCCAACATTGGTCGATCCAACTTACCAAACATGTCATAAGAGGCCATCTAAGGCTCGGTTA
Organism: Olea europaea var. sylvestris; assembly: GCF_002742605.1. Taxonomy (NCBI): domain Eukaryota; kingdom Viridiplantae; phylum Streptophyta; class Magnoliopsida; order Lamiales; family Oleaceae; genus Olea; species Olea europaea. The sequence goes on along the minus strand of NW_019246765.1, from coordinate 63,628 downwards.
ATGCTTCTATTGAGACATGAAAGTACAATAAGAGGGCAAATATTTAAACAGTTCTACCTTGTGTATCCAAAGTAAAAACTGTTCATCAGAGCCGTTACGAACAGAGTCATTAGAAAAAAACCATAAAAATCCATATGGCAATGAAAAGCCATTGCAAAATAACAGAAGGAAACAAGAAGTGACTAGTAAATGAATATGAAAAGAATCCAGTAACTTGAACCAGCTTCATTCATCAAATTCGTGCATGTGATCTAATAAATAGTTTGCTGCGAGTTCCTCGTTCTTGTTGCAAGCAAAATATACTTCCAATACCAAAGCTCGATCAAAACCCATTGCTTCAAGCTGCAAATCAAATTAACAGCTAGTCACAAGCAGAACATGATGTGACTGATAATTTACTTGTCATAGAAGAATAATACATGATTTGAAAATGACTTGCACTACCTATCAGCAAAAGAAATAGAATGCTCCATATGATTGTGACACTGTTAAGATACGTGAAGACAAAGATCACATGGCCATTTTTTCTGTTCTACTTCTATCATGGTTTTGATGATATCTTGAGGATTCAAACAAACAAACAAGAAAAGAAGAGGAAAATACTATGGAGGTGAGTCATCAACCCATACATTATTTTTCTGCACGTGTCTTATCAGTGAAATAATACCTTCATCAAGAGTTCAGGAGCTGGTAACCCAGGAGAGGGGGGTTGGGGGGGGGTGCATAAATACTGTCCGAGTTTAATTATAGTTACCAAAACTTAAATGAGTCTGATTGCAAATAAGCATGCTTCAAGTCAGAAATTAGCGTTTGCCAAATGTTATTCAAGAAGCCTTGCTGAAGATTAGGATGTTAATATTGGCAACATATCAGAATGTATTTTGGATAGATGAACACTTACCTCAGCACGACCAGTGTAACATGTTTAGAAATGTCCATTCACCCATCACTAAATGCAACAGTAAAATGCAATATTAACATACGAATTCCACAAATTCTGAGAAGACTATTATAACAAACATCGTGTCTTGTTTGCATTTCATAATTTCATTATAAGTTCCTTATAATTTAATGTCAAAGTCAGACTTTAATTTTAACTACACATTTTATTGAATCTACAGTTACTATCCAATTATCCACCACTCATTTCTATGACATTATAATTTCAGCAACTTGTAAAGAAACCCAAAACAAGCACTAAATCTAAATTGCAATACTCTCAGCATCATTCACTAATTATAAATTACCATTCCAATTTGGATAGGAATGGATAAAAGCTACCTAGAAGCATTTGAATTGACAATCAGCAAGCTTACAAGGCGGTATTTAGACATGGTCTAGATCCGAAACAAACCTAACCCAAATTTTCGGGTATTTAGCAAGTGGAATCTTCGGGTCCAAATTTAATTATCGAACTGTCATGATTCTATTCCATTCAGTTTGGTTCAATTCGATTTCCAAGTTCCGTACAATAATTGATTGTTTTATATTTACAACAATGCTACATAATTTTAGTTATGACATGTTCAATCTTAAATAACATAGTTCAATCCCATGATATCTTTTACGACTCCTTTTATCGAGTTCTTCATAGATTTGACTTTTAAAATCACAACCATTAAAAAATAGCAAGCCCATAATAATAAAGAGAAGCGGAGCCGAACTTTCAATTCGATTTTTCTAACATATGTTAATTTGATTAAATTGTGCTTGGTAGAAATTAGAAATAGGAAAATCATATCTTAAGTTTATGATAATCAGTTAGCGAATTTATTTCAAAAAAAATAAAATAAGTTGGCTTATTTAAAGTAAAAAAATTTGGGAGATTCGATTCTTGATCTATAGAACACAAAACCGAGATCCAAACTGAATCCATCAGTTCCCGATTTATATACCCGTTTGGGTATTTAACTTAAAAAGAACCGCTCAGGTCGGTTTGATTCGGTTCGGGTTGGTAAGAAAGTTTTGTCCAGCCTTATTGGTATTGTTCAGATCTTAAGAGTATAATATTCGCTGAGTGGCATCGAGATCCAATAGCAAAAACTATGCGATATTAGCTGTTAAACATACATTATCTCAAAATTAAGTATCAAGTTACTTCAAATTTATTCTATCAGCATAGACAACAGTACAAGTTACGGTTACCTAGTAGGAATGGTTGATGAAAATGATTATCTAATGAACTGTAATTTACGTATTTATCATAAATTGAACTAGATAGGAAATGAAAAACTTACACGTGCAATTGCCTCCCGCTCTTCCACTGTGACCGACAGAGTCTGTGGCATTGCTTCAGCAAGCTGCCCAAGCATGTTCCTAAACCATTATTGTAATTATGTTATCAATCATGAGAAGAGGCAAAAAGAATTAAGGGTGGAACACAGATCTAGAGGAACATGATAATAAAGGCATATAACCAAATGAAAGTTGCAGTGTGGACCAAGATATAGGTAAAACTATAGCAGAACTTCTCACCCCTCCCCTTCAACTGGTTCATTTATTAGGCGTAGGAAGTCAGCCTGATGCTCCTGAATTAACCGCACTAATTGTGGATTTTGCTTTCCCAGCTCTTGAAGCATAGGCTGCAGGTCCCAAGAATGGTGTCATTACAAGGAAAAAAGGAGCATTACAACCCCTGAACTGAAAGTGTATTGGATATCCAAAATCAGTACCTGCAATATTTGTGGATTGGCTTGGACCATGGCTCGCAGAGCTTGAAACTGGAAAGAGGTGAAGAAAGAATGAATAATATAATAAAAACATATATTTTTTTTTTGTTTAGAGAATAATGTGTTTCAGATGAAAAGCATCTTCCATACCTGTTGACTATTCCGAAGAAAATCTAAGGTGCCAGCAGTTGCATTTGAGCCTAAATTTGGAAGGCCCTGGTTCCAGAAGATAAAACCAATTAGAAGTCATTTCCTTCGTTCTTTCATAGAAGATCAAATTATAGTAAGAAAAATTTCCTGCCTGCGGGAAAAGGTCTAAAGGATTAGCATTGGGCCCACTGGAAGGTACTGCTGGCTCTGTGGCCTGTGTCAAAGAATTCATAGGCTGCCCGCTAGCAGGAGGTTGAGCCACTGGAGGTTGGCCTGCAGGAGGAACTTCTGCTTGCTCAGGAATACCCTGAAATAAAATCCTTCCCCTAGGTTATAAAAGATGGAACTAAAGTAAACAAGAATGGAAATTCCAGTTCTCAATAAACAATGCAAGAAACCAGAGGACAAGAATTCGTCTATGCAGTTCTTGCAGTCATATTTTTCATTTTGGCAAAAGGAAAGTGTGGTCACCATAAAGGTAAAATCTGGATAAGTTGAAGAATCCTTGAGAGAAGACTCACTGAATAAAGGTACTCAACAGCCCTCTCTGGATTGTTATATGCGACACGTAGAGCACGAACAACTGTGTCTCTATCCCAGCTTCCTCCACCTATATCAAGAATTTCTTGAACAGTAGCCTCCAAGTTACTTCCAGCAACAAGATTTGACGCTGCTTGACCATAGACATCTGTCACTGAACTGTTATGAACAAAAAAAAGGCAAAAAATAAAAAATAAAAAATTATTACTGAATAGTGCAAGAACCGTCAGAAAGTTATGTCTTCAAGAACATAGGTACTCACGAAAGGGGAGAAGGCGCAGCAGGAACAGATTGTGCACTACATCCAATAGAAATTGAAAAGGTTAAACTAAAACTTGAAACAGAAGAATCTCTTTACCTACATAACTGAAAACTAGACCAATGAGATGGAACTCACAGGACAACTGTTGATGCAGGAAGCTCAGGTGCCGTTACAGGCTGCGTTGGCAGGGGTGTATTATATGCAGGTTGGGTCTGAAAAGAGGAAAAGAATTAGTACTCATCCCACCGATCAAATGCAAGCAAACTTCATAATAACATTTACATGTACATCAACTTCCCTTCTTGAGGTAATAGTACATCAAGAAATGCAAGCCTTTATCGAGATCATGGATTTGGCACATTAGTAAGATACAAGGAACTATATTTGTACAGGAAGCACCTCGAGGATATAAACGAAATTATTTTAGTGAGTCTGCCAAGGGCTTCAATGACATCCCAATGGTTAACACAAGTAGACAGAACTCACTCCTAATCAGCTATGATGCACCGACACGAACACGTGTTCGACACGATACGTGTTAAATATGCTCACACGTGATTTAAAAAATAAATAAAAAATACCGACACAACGTGTCACCAACACGCTGATTAAATTCCTAAAAATTCTTCATTTATATAATATAAATTTAGAATTACACTTGTTATTAATTTTTATTATTGAAATCTTTTAAAAATAATACATATTTGTTATTTACTAATAATTTTGAATTAAAATATATAATATTTTTAATAAAAAAGAAAAATATTTATGACAAAGTGTCCGAGAAGTGACAGTATCAACACGGAGTGTCAGAGTTATAGAGCTAATTAGATTTTATTTCTTAGTTACCGAGGTAACATAACAATATTTTACATGTTGGCAACATTATACAAGCGTACAATGTCAAATAACAGCTAACACAAATTAAATCTATCAAAAAAAAAAAAAAAGCATCCAAAATTAGGTCTACTTCATAACCTCAATAACATGCGAATACATGTAGCATTGAGAAAGTTACCAGAACAAATCAATCAACGAGTGAAGTATCTACTATTTAAATACAGGGCAGCAAACACATCTTGGGTATTTTTCACCCTATGGTGGAGGCAGCTATTTTACCAATTTGAAAATAAATTTTGACGGGATTTATGTTCTTGTATGGGGAAGTAGGGTCTGAAGAAGTCTGCAGATGAACACATTATCTTTAGGCATTGTACCAAATTCAAAGTTCAGGAGGAAAAGAAAATTGAAATCTTCGAATTCAGGGCCAGTTACCCCTAGCTTGGCCCCCTCTAGATTAGCAATTGCATGCATGGTTGTAAGAGTGCAAAGGTGAAATGCATAATACATTAGAAAATACGCCGCCGTTTGGCCCACATTACATCTCATCAAATTAAATTAAAATTTTCTCTCTCCTATTTTCAACCACACAATCTTCAATAAAACAATATTACACGCAGATTGAAACCTCCATTCTTTTACAAACATCAAATTAAAAAAAAAAAAAAAAATCTATTCCCCCATTATAATCAAAATTAATGAGGGCCAAACGGGGCTACAAGGAAAAGACATTCAATCTTGCAAAAGAGCATGTGAGTGATTGCATGTTATTTACTTTTACTTTATTCAACCATTTCCCAAAGGTAAGTAATCCATATCAATCCCTTGCCCAAACTAATGGGATATATATATATATATATAGACGCACACACTGATTAAACACCAAGCAAAATTGTGTTAGATGCACTCACAGTACTTGAAGGAGTAGCAGATGCAGTTGAACCCTCACTCGATGAAATGAGGGCCAAACGGGGGCTACAAGGAAAAGACATTCAATCTTGCAAAAGAGCATGTGAGTGATTGCATGTTATTTACTTTTACTTTATTCAACCATTTCCCAAAGGTAAGTAATCCATATCAATCCCTTGCCCAAACTAGTGAGATATATATATATATATAGACGCACACACTGATTAAACACCAAGCAAAATTGTGTTAGATGCACTCACAGTACTTGAAGGAGTAGCAGATGCAGTTGAACCCTCACTCGATGAAGCCTTCTTCTACAGTAGTTACACAGTGCAAACATAATTAGTTGAAAATTCAGTGTTGTGACAAGAAGGTATAAAAGCTATCCTATTAAAGAAATTCTCTTTCGAAATAAATGCAAGATTAGATTGGAATCTAGGAAATTGATACTATTTTCATCCTATATAAAACAAAGCTAATTAAAATGTAAAAAATAAATATATAAATAAACCAACAAATTGGCACAGCCACTGATACACACACACACCACACCACACCACAACACGTGCACACGCACAACTTAACAAAAAAAGTAAAGAAAGGGAAGGGAAGCATTGGATTACACCCAATAAAAACTGCTTTGGTTGCAGTGCAATAGGCAAATGTAGCTGAAAAAGTTTGATCATCTACTCTAGACAATTTGGTCCTCCTATATCATATTAGCGACGATACATTTCTATCAACTTGTACACCTATGATCTGCAGATCTTATTGATATGATCTTCATGCTTCTCAAGCTAATCATGTGGAAGTCACGGGTTTGGATACATGGATAATAGGTACCTTGCTCAACATAATGACAACAAAACTTTTTTCGGCAACTTTGTTCTCCACTAGTGTGGTCTCATCTTTAAGAACTTTCCCCTGATGAATAAGCATCTGCTGGGCAGCAGGATAGACATCTGAACCCTGACTTGTTTCAATATTCTTCTTCACAACTGTCACCTAATAAACCACCAAGAAAGATCAAACTAACAGAGAACCAAAAAATTGAATACACAAGCTTATGTGGCTGTGACAACCAGCCACTCAAATAATTGACTGTCAATTATAATTTTAAGTACAAGGGGTTCAGGATTAAGGAAAAATTACATAAAATGCAAAATATACATAGAAACGAATATATTCTCAAAAAATGTTTAGCATGTCAAATACTTTGGCAGGCTGAGTATTAGTTAAATGAGATGCAGTGGAGCCAACGTTAACTGACAAGGATATGCTGATTCAGCGTCTTCCTTAATTATTACATTTGTCTGTAGTAAAATTAGACAGATTCTGTTGCAAATCATCTGTCCAAACAAAAAATGCTTGTTCCTGCAAAGATCCCATTATGAACTTGCACAATGTTAAGATTATATCGATGATTCAGATGACTAAAGAAGAATAAATAATTATTGAATTGTGAATGCTTTTCTGAAGAGGATTGAGTGGTAAAATATAAGGAAAACAGTGGGATCTATAGCAGTAACACTTTCTGCTGGACAATTACCCCATTTAGATATTTTAATAGTAAACAAAACGCCAATTACCACCAGTACTTTTCCTTGCTCTCCACTCCACTTCCTTCCACTCAGACTTCAATTGACATAATTTTTTTATTATTATTATTTTTTTTACTATCACCTTCTAATTGACGAGATTTAATTAACTGTCAGAAAACTCAAAACAATTAACATAGTTTGATAGAATGTTCAGCGAGCAATAGCACGTAGTAACACCACCATAGATTGAGAATCTGTACTGAAATTGAAAATTCAAGGCAATAAGCCAGTAGGGATGGGAAAAAAAAGAAAATGAAAGAAAAGAAACGAATTTCAAGACCAAAACAGTGAAAATTTGAGAAGAAATTCCGTACAAGACAATAGAAAACCCAGAACCCCAAAACCCACAGCAATATCGTAACCCTAATTAAAAATTAATTCAATTTAACATATTCTATACACTTCATCAGAAAATATTATGCATAAAGAGAGCGTGAGAGGAGATAAGTGGGTGTACGGTATCTTCCGGTTTCACTTCGATCTCGAAGTGACTGCCTTTCAGGGTTTTCACAAAAATCTTCATCTCTTGACTTTTAATTTACGTCCCGTCGCCGGAAAAAGACGTCGCTTGTTTCTGTCTGTCGCCGTCGGCGATGTATATGTGTGTCGTTATTGGAGAGACCAAGTTAGACAATGAAACATGACGGGGCTCCAAGTGGTAATGGGTAGGTTGTAATAAGTTAAATTTGGGAATTTGGGGAAAAAAATAAAATTTCATATAGGGTTGGCAAAACTGTTTTAGGGCCGTTTGGTAGAAATTTTGAGAATTGATTTTTTGACCGTTAGAAGAAAAGTGGGGTCCACATATGAGAGAAGAAGTCAAAAATTACGGCTTGAATAGTAAAATAACGGTCAAAAAATCAATTTTTTGGGGCAAAAAATCTCTACCAAATGGGGCCTTAATTTCGTCCCATCTTGTCCCCTCCTATCCTGTCCTATCTCATCCAGTCCAATTTATATTTTCAATGGAAGGTGTTCCGGATAATTGGGAAATTAAGGCAAAGAAGATTGTCATCCCATCTCTTGCCTTTTATCTGATTTTATTTCATTTTTATCGTTCATGAACATGATTTTCGACTGGTCTTTTATTTTTTATTTATTTTAATTTTATACATTTAAAACTAAAATCGCTTTTGGAAAATAAAATTAAAAATAAATTTAGAATAATATTAGTTATTAGAAGTTTATGTGACAACACAATAATATTAAACGATAGGTTAAATGAATTATCGATATATGAGGTTCATTTTGTTAAATCTATAATTTATTGCTTACCAAAAATGGTGTAGGTCACCAATAGTGATAAATCTTATTACTCATAAAATGAAAAAAAGGGTCTTATTTTAGGACCTGCTTGGGTGTTTAGGCATACCTATTGATCTTGAACGTTTATGAGCGTATTGATTTTTGAGTAGTTTTAGTAGTGGATTTTAAAACTATCCGACATTTGTTTAAGATTTTATTATCCATCAGTTTTGAAAATATTTAAAATGAAAAAAATTACATATATTCCTCTTAGTAGAATTTTTTATTTATAAGTAATTTTTTGTATTTTATAAGTGAATTTTTGTCTTATATTAGTATTTTTATCTATATATAAGTTTCTTACAAGAAAATGATTTTTTACTTATAAGTAATTTTTAATTATACTACAATTTTTCTTATTTTATAAGTAATATATTTTACTTATAATTATTTTTTTACTTATAATTTTTTTTTTTTGCTTATAGATTATTTTTTAGTTAATATATTTTTATTTAAAAGTTATTCTTGGGTAGAAATAATTATCTTACCGAAGGTAAAATTAAAAGAGAATACAAGAAATTACCAAAACTCTCTAATTTGGTGGATTGAGTTAACTAGTCAAAATTACACTACATCGACTTTGGATGATTTTTAAACCATTCAAAATGATACCCAAAAAAACAAGCAAGCATCGATTTTGTTAACCTCTCATAAATGGTGTCATTCAAAATCAGTCCAAACTGGTGAAAAAATAAACTCCCAGGCAAGCCCTTGAAGGCCCTCTTTTATTATTATAAATAACTTTAGCTAGGCATTACCATTAAGTTTTCTTTCTTTTAACAATAAAAGAGAGAAAATAGATGGAATGTAACATTCCAAGATCAAACTTGAAAAACCCAAATGGTGAAAAACATATATTGAAGAAGAAGGTCAGCAAGCAATCATTTTTTCTTCCCAATAATCACCACAGTCGTGGCTCTCTCTTTGTTCTATTTGTGTATTGTTGGGTAATTGTCTCAAAAGTCAAAAGTTGAAGGACTTCTATTGTAAATAATAAAATATCGTTATTGTATAAAAGACTTCTAATTAAAGTTAAGAGTAGAATCCTTATAAATTTTGGTCTCCAATTTACAGCTAATTTTGGAGTCTTGCACATAAATGAATCCTTGTTGAGTTAAATGAGTCTTATTTGAGTTTAAGTTAAACTCTTTTACTTTGTTATTGATCCTATAAAGTATAAATAGTGGATGCATTTCATTATTTTGGGTGTGAACAGTGAGTTCATTTGAGAGGAAAATATTGTGAGCCTAACATCTTGAGATTTTTCATACATTGGGTAGAAAAGTAAGTGTTGTAAAGCTCGAGTTTTTTTTTTCTTTGTAATATTAAGAGATTGGGTTGATGAGTGAAATTCTATATAATTGTAACAATTTTACATATAGTGAAAAGTTTTGACGGTCCGTTTAATTTTTGCATTATATTCTTTATTTTTCCTTATTTGCTAATACTCTCTTGAATAACAAAAGATCATGTGGGTAAATGGAAATAAACGGAATTGACGTAAAATTTCCAACAAGTGGTATTAGAGCGTCAAGTGGTTCGAAGTATTGGAGCAACAGAAAAATATGTCGTCGTTGAAATATGACGTGAATAAATTTGACGGGAAAATTAATTTTGGCTTGTGGCAAGTAAAAGTTAATGATTTACTGATTCAAGTTGGATTGCACAAGGCTTTGAAGGGAAAACCAACCAAAAGTTTCGATAAAGAAGCTGAATCCAGTATAAGCAATGGGAATTGGAAAGAATTGGATTTGAAAGCTACACGCATGATTCCTCTTTGTCTGGCTAAAAATGTTTTTACAAATATTCATGGAATATCTGCTACAAAGGAACCATGAGAGAAGTTAGAAGAACTATATCACACGAAGAGCCTTTCAAATCGATTGTACCTGAAGGAGAAATTCCATTCATTGCGCATGGAGGCAAGTACGAAAATCTCAGATCATCTGAGTATTCTCAACAGGATTGTTTCAGAACTAGAATCTATTGGAGTGAAGATAGATGATGAGGATAAGGCGCTACGGCTCATCTGGTCTCTTCCATCTACCTATGAATATAACAAGCCAATTGTGATGTATGGGAAGGAATCTCCGAGTTTCGCAGAAGTGACAAGCAACTTGATCTCAGAAGAAAGAAGATTAGGGACAAAATATTCAATTTGACAATGCAGTGCTTATGACTGAAAAGAGGAAGAATGGCAACTCCATGAGGAAGAAAGCAACTTGTTGGAACTGCTTGGGATCGGACAATGCGTGTCTCCTGGCGGAGGGAGACGCGAATGTGGTGCTATAAAGTAAGATGAGAACGTTTTCATTGCATGTTGCCAGTTGCTATGATAGAGGATGTGTTCTTACTGGTGGGGTCAGCATATCTGCACATAACATTGACTGACATTTGATGCAAAGTGCGTAGGTATGTGGTGGTATTGTGATGCAAAGTCAGTGGGAGAGCTGCACCATAACTATCAGCGGGGTTGTTTCGACATGTAGCCGATGAAATACTCAAAGTTCGCAAATAATTCTGAGCGGTTATACTCATATGGTAGAGTATGAGACAATTAAGGTGTGTCAAAAGCTTAACTACTTTTTCCAAGTATTGTGATTAAAAGTTGTAGAAGAGATGACAAGATTTTGACTCGTTTTCGACAAGGTGGAGATTGTTGGGTAATTGCCTTAAAAGTCAAAAGCTAAAGGACTTCTATTGCAAATAATAAAAGTAGTTATTGCATGGAAGATTTCTAATTAAAATTGAGAGCAGAATCCTTGCAGAATTTGATCTCCAATTTACAACTGATTTTGGAGTCTTGCACATGAACGAATCCTTGTTAAGTTAAAGGAGTCTTGTTTGAGTTTAAATTTAACTCTTTTACTTGTTATTGATCCTATAAATAGTGGATTTTTTTTTTTATTTTAGGTGTGACCAGAGATTTGACCTGAGAGGAAAATATTGTGAGCTTAACATCTTGAGACTTTTCGTACATTGGGTAGAGAAGTAGGTGTGATAAAGCTCGAGTTTATTTTTCTCTTTGTAATGCTTGAAGATTGGGCTAGTAAGTGAAATTCTATATGATTGTAAAAATTTTTCATATAGTGAAAAATTTTGACGGTCCATTCAATTTTTGTGTTATATTATTTATTTTCCCCGTTTGCTAGTATTCTTTTGAACAACAAAAGATCCTGCGAGTAAATAGAAATAAATGGAATTGACGTAAAATTCCCAACATGTATGTGTTTTTCTACCTTTCTTAATTCAAAATAAAATCCAGAGAGTACCAAAAAACCCCATTTTTCTTGTGATCGATATTGCAAAGTTGGCCCTTCATCTTTGAACCAATGGTTGAAATCATTCTAATCCACCATAGACTATAATTTAATTAAGGAAAAAAATTCGAAAGTCGGGGTTAAGTATATCAAATTCAATTCTTAGGTGTCAAGATTAAAATGCAAAACACGAGTATTAGCTAATTAATTAAAAAATATTTATTAATTAAATTTAATAAAGTCAAAAATATATAATTAATGGTCACATATACATAATTATAGATTACAACTTTTTTACTGATTACATATTGTCAAATTAACTGGTTATAGATTATTTTGAGGTTACAAATCAAAAATTTTATAAGTCACAGATTATTTCAAGGTCACAAATAAAAAATTTTATAGGTCAAAAATAGAAAATTTATATGTCAAAGTTTATTATCGGTCATATATTTTCAAATTTATTAGTCATAAATTATCAAATTTTAATGTCACAGTTTAATATTAGTCACAAAGAATCAAAACATTGGTCACATACATCAAACACTACCAATACTTGTTACTAATCAATCAAATAGTTGGTCACAATCGCTATCACACCTCGTCCCACCACAACACCAACAACAAACACTGGTAACAACAAAACGACCATCGCCACACAATTGCCGCCTGCTCAACACCACCAAACCATCGCCAACAAAAAAGAACACAACGTCACGACATACCTCTTCCGATGGTGACATCGCTGTGCAGGCGATTCAACATCCTAAACCGCCAAATCCACCACCACAAACCACCACCACCACACAAAATACCATCATAACACATCTCAATCGCCATATCCACCATGCAACCAAGCAAACCACCAACGACCAAAAAAAAAAAAAAACACCAAGCAGAGTGGCGGGCAGCAATGTTCACAGCTCCATCATCTCCGATAATGGATGGAGCGCCTCTGTAAGAAGGGAAAATGTGTGGCGGTGCACAAACCTACACAAATTGGAGAAGATGTCAGTTGTCGCTTTGTGTACAAATCGCCGCTGTTGTGATGAGTGTAATTCACTCATTAAACTAAAACTTCTAAATCAAGTTTTTTGATGTGTTCTTGAGCATTTTTGAACGTTTTGATGTGTGTGTGTTAGTGTTGTTTTGTAGTTTGGACAATTCTCAAGAAAATACCACTATTGGGAGCCGGTGATGAGCAAAAATGATGATCAATGAAATGGAGCATGAATAAGCAAGTATTGAATAAGATTGGAGTGGAAAATAGGCTTGAAAAAATAAAGAGAAGAGGATTAAAGCAGTGGCATTGGCGCCACGGTGCCGAAAAAGGGGCGCCATAAGAAAAAGCCAGTAGAAACCTGGGCGCCACGGCGCCAAATTCAATATTGGAGTGGGAAATAGGCTTGAAAAAACAAAGAGAAGAGGATTAAAGCAGTGGCATTGGCGCCACGACGCCGAATAAGGGGCGCCATAAGAAAAAGCCAGCAGAAACCTGGGCGCCATGGCGCCCAAGGAAGAAAAAAAGAAGCAGAACATTGGGCGCCACGGCGCCAGACCTGGGCACCATGGCGCCCATGAAGAAAAAAAATGGCAGAGACTTGGGCGCCATGGCGCCCGTTTCCAAAACATTAAAATCCGGGTTTTTAAGTATCTTTTCAGCCCAAAAATCATACCCTAACCCTTGAGGACCCTTAGAAAATATAAATACCCAGCTGAGGAACAAGAGAAGGGGGTTGGACGGCCGAAGAAAGGAGGCAAGGATATACACTAATTGAGAGAAGATCGACCCGATTTTGGAGAAGAAGAAGGGAGAAACTGAGAAATCAAAACACAAGATTGAGAAATAGAGCAACAACCTGAGTTTTTTCTTATCTTTCTCTTCTTCATGAACTTTAATTTGTGTTTTATCATGTTCTTCTTCTCAATCATGAACTAAGTTATTAAATCTAGGATTTGATGTAACCTATTTGAGACACGATTCAATTTCTTTATAGTATTTCTATTTAATTTTCCAGAATTGAATTTATATCGTTCTTGCTTAATGCTTTTTTTTGCCTGATCACCAATTGAATAAATTGATGTTCTAAATTTGACGCTCGAGAGAGGAAAATTTAGGCGTGATCTAAGAACAATATAACCTAGGTTTGTAGGTTTCGAGAGAAAGTACGAATCTTTGAGGGTAAAACAAAAACCACGTACGTGATAATCTTTATATATTTAATTCGGAATAGAGATATTGTGGTTAAAATATAGAGATAGGTTCTATTTGATGCTCGAGAGGGGGAAATAGAATTAATTTAGGATTCTTGCCTATGAATTTGGGAAATATTTAATGGAAATATCTATACGGATTGAGAATTATGTCGAGAATATGGTGAAATCATTCCTTAGACATTACGTAAATTTGATTTAATCTTTAGAAATTGCCTCACTTTTATTGCACTATTTAATTCATTGACGTTAATTTAATATTCAAACATTAATTTAACACTCGATTGTCTAGATAAAGTAAACGCGGACACAATTATAGTACTCAGTGGAAGTCGAATATCAATCCCTGTGGGTTCAACACTTTTCAATTCTTTAATATACTACAAAACTTGACACCGTGCGCTTGCGGTATAAAATCACGTTATATAAATCGCGTGGCATGCTGCAATTCCACTCGTAGAGGCTCCAATCTCTTCATTACAATAGCATCCAGTGCTGCTTAAGTGGTGGCGATGACGAGTGCTCCGGCCGTGGCAATGAATAGCGAGGAGGACATGAGAGGAAGAGGAAGAAGATGGAGAGTGAGTGAGGAGAATGAAATGATATGGTTTTTAATTGAATTTTATGGAAATATCTAATATTTAACTATTATGTTAATACCTGATTTGTGAATAATGAAACTTTAACCCTATTTTTTAAATTGTAATATTGAAATGATGGGTATTATGTAATTTCCTCTTTAATTAAATATGAAACAATGGGCTAAGGCTCACTAGACCAACAATTTCTCCATCAAGTCCATGAGCGAGGTCAACCCAACTCTCCAACCCGTCGGTTGGACATTATTATGGCATATTCGACACAAAACTCAAACTTTTACTTAGTAACAACCTTGGTTAGTATATCGGCAAGATTCTTATCGGTGTGATTATTTTTGAACAGAATTTTTTTTCCTTAATTGCTCCATGGATCCGATGATACCTCATATCATTGTGTTTGGCGTGAGAATGATATGTCAAATTCTTACTCAACTCAAAAGAACTCTGGCTAGCACAATAAATGATATACTTTGCTTCACATTAAGAAAACATTGAGTTTCTCAATACACCATTTCATCCCCACGATCTCTTTCCCTTTTTCATTCACCGAAATATAACCAATTTAGTAGTAGATGAAGCTAGGCATATTTGTAATTTTGGACACAAAGAATTGTGTAATAGCCTGAAAATTCAAGTCATTTTAAAATTTATTTATTTTCAAAAATTTGGAAAAATCATAATTTAAATAAATTAGTAAGGGACCAAGTTATAAGCTATGACATATTTGAGGACTAAATCGAATGAGGTCAGAAAGTTAGAACGAAAGTGAAAAATTGGAAGTTAGTGGATATTTTATCATGACCGGACATCCATCATTAAAATGTCATTGCGAGTCGTACATTTAAGAGTTAGTTTTTACAAGTAGGCTCGTTTAAAAGTTTGTGTCATGACTTTCATTTTGACACTCAATATGCATAATTTTTTGATCGGTATGAGTGTTTCAAAATGCGTACAAAAATAAGACCTAAAATATAGAGTTGCTGAATTTTTTTTTATTTTTATTTTTTGAAATACTAGATTTTTTTGATCAAGTTGGCCTTTTGGGGATATATAGAAGTGCATTAGCTATAGTTACCGAATCAACGTGTTTTTTTTTTTTTTTTTTTTTTGTTGATATCCAGGTATCCATCTTACAGTGACTAAATCCTGGAGTCTACACCTTGGCCCCTCAAGTTGCAGACAGGTTAAACCGCAGATTGTGCCCCAAACTGACCAGTGGTCAAGAGCCCTCCCAATTGATCTGCCAAAGTGTCAAGCAAGTCGTTTGTCATCTTTGCACCTTGCCTTCTAGAATAAATCATGCCTTCCAGGAGAATATCTGCCTTCCAAGAGCTTTCCAGAAATCGAACTCACGACTTCTGATCTGTCAGCTTTGAAAAGCCCTCATCTTTGCCAGTTGGGATGTGCCCTGGGGGGCGAATCAACGTGTTTCTTATTTGCTGCGAAGTAGACGATGAGTTATTCAAAATGATACAAAGAACACCCGCATTATTACCAGGGCACGAATCTCAACTAATTAGACGAAATTCAGATCCTAACTATTAAAATTGTCCATATTTCATTTCAATAAAATAATCTATTTCGTCTTTCAATGTTTGGCATCTTATTAAGGGTCAATGTGACAGATTTCGATAACAAATTTAGCAAATTTTGATAAATTTTGATAAAAATATTTGTTTAAAAAGTTAATAAAAATTGTGAATTCCATGAAATGTGATTAAAATTGAAATTTCATTAGCTGAAAATTTGATAAAATTTATGCAAAATTTTACGAAATAAGCATTAAGTATAAGTTATTATAGAAGATGAAATAAGCATTTCAAGATCTTCATGATGAACTTGCTTGGCATTGTCCATGGTGCACATGTATGTATACATTATGTGGAATAAATAAGTACTATCAAAAGTTACTTTGGAAGATTTTTCTATTTGATCTATCACCATTCATTTTTATTGAAAGGTTTATATTACCCTTAATGAAAAGATTATTTCTATATTGCAACATATATCTTAATCTTTTAAACATTCTATCTTATATTTTCCTTGTTTCGAATATTTGAATATAATTTCATTCTATGATTTAATAAATTGGAATAATCTGCAACATATTGTTCACATTTATTATTTAATATATTATATTATTCAGAAGATGCATTCATATTTTCTAATTGAGAATACATATTTTTTATTACTTCTAACATTCTTTCTAATAAATTATCCAATCTTTTAATTGCATATCCTGACATTTATTCAAATGATCATCAAATCATGCAATTAATCCTTACGATTCTTTAAGATCTTAAAAAGATTTATTCTAATTTTAGCAAAAGTTTAATAGTTTTACCTTAGGTTTGATCTGGACTTATATTCTTAAAATCGAGTGACCTTCGAACTCTGAATCTGTAAACTGCTTCATTCAACGACCTTCTGCCTTCGTGGAATTGTTACTGTTTCAGTTACTTGCTCTCACTGTATCAATTTCTAAATAATGAAATCCTAGACTTTTATTAAAGAAAAACTTTCTTTTTACTAAAATAAGAATGAAACTTTTTTATCAGATCTATCAAAAATCTATGGGAATAAAGATTTAGAAACTCATATTCATATAAAAAATATTGAAATTTTATTTTTATCAAAATTTATATAAGACTTCTATTTGATACAAAGGGATTTCCAGAAAAAACTGATTTTTCAAACTGGGAATGGGCTATTGCTTACAACTCGAGATTTCAAGATAAGATGAGATTCTATTTCTCTATAACAATGTCTTTATTTATACAAGTTTATGAGTCTATATTACATCATTGAGTACATTAGAAAGACACATTTGCCTCTCTATTATTTTCCTCCTTGGGCCTACATCTTTACATATTACTTCTACTTTTTATCCAAAAAGCATATTTTTCTATTATTACTCTTTATTTTCAATGTCTTCACATGTACATCTATTATTGTTGTCCATTCATTTTTGACAAAAGTGCTCTATTATTTTCTTCATTTTTTCACATGTAGTTGGGGCACTCCCTTAGCTGGTAGGATTCTTTTATAGTGGTAGGACATCTTGAAAATTGATGTATATCAAATTTTGTAATATAGTCTTTTAAAATTTCTGATTTTGCATATCCTCCATTGGATACCAACATCCAATTTTCATATTAGCACAAGCACGAGAGTTTTTTATCAAACAAATTTTTGGCAATGTTGTAGATGGCTTTAATTCCAAGTGCTCTTCTATGTCTGATCCATGATTTTGTCACTGTTGGAATTTTTCTATTATTTTCTGTAACATCAATTTGAAAATTGGCTGCAACATATCCAATTGAGATTATATGTTCAACGGGATAGTAAACAATTTCATCATTTTCTGGACTGATTGAATAGAATTTCAAATATATTTTCCTTCACTTGATAAATCTGGATACTTCTATAATGAATATATCATCAAATTTCGAAATTTCAATAATATCTTTTCCTAGATGTATCAAATCCATGAATCCATAATCTACCATAATTTTTATAAATGAATGGTCGCCTCCTTCTATGACTGTTACTTTGGGGTAAACATTATTTCCAGGAGAAATGAAATATGAATCACTCATTTTTATTTCATAAGCGATTTTCACTATTTCAGCATATTTTTCTTTTTTTGGATTTAAAGGGATTTTATTTTCTTGGTCTATGATACTGATTGTTTTGGTATCTCTTTTATCTCCATGTATTATAATTTTCTTGGTTGATGATACAGAAATGGAATCTCCTTTATTATCAGTTGGTATGTTGTCACGTCTGGGTCCACTGCTGCTTCCAGCTGTCCCTGTTTGGTATTGATTTGGAAAACTCATTTCTGAGCTCTTTGGTATATCTGTCTCAGACAATATATCTTTTAGTTGTGCTGCAATAGTATCAACATAATTTTTGAGTTCTATGGCATATTTATGATGCTGAGTAGTGATATTCAATAATATTTTTATATCTGAGTTGAACGTCTCTGAGATCTGGGTTGCTCCAGAGTGTATATCTTAGGATTCTTCTTGAAGAAAATCCGCTCTTTTTTATATATGTAGGATAGATTGGTATAATTTCATGGCCTTGGCTCTATCCATCACCAAATTTTATGTTTCTGCTGAGAAAATCTGTAAGAAAATTATTAACTCCTTTAATATGGACTATATAAAAAATATAAAATGCTAAATAAGCTTGTCATCTATGGAGCCTTCTATATTGGGGTTCTGATGATAATTTATTCATGACTAATCCCGCAATTTGAGAATTATCAGTTTCAACAATAATTTTTTTGGACAATAAGAATAATTGGAACTTCTTTATTCCTCTAATAATTGCTAGTAATTCTTTCTCATGAGTAGTATAATTTATTTCTTCTTGGTTAAAGGTTCCATTTGAATATTTACAAATTTCATTTAGATCTGTTTTTAATATTGTTGCCCAATATTTATCTGAGGCATCTGTATTAACAATTAAATTATCTTTTTTATCTGGTAATCTTAATTTTGGTAAAATTTTGCATTCTTCTTTTAATGATTTAACAATTTCTGTATGTTCTTCATTCCATCCTTTAGTATTTGTTTTTCTCAGTAAAACTTGGATTTTATATATATTTTTAGAAAGATTTTCAATAAATTCTTCCGCATAGTTTAAACATCTTAAGAATTTTTGTATTTGTTCTTTGAATTCTAATTTATCTGGAAAACTCTCTATCTTTTTGGATATATGAGTCTGTAATTTTATCCCTCTTTTATCTATTGATAATCCAAAAAAGTCTATCTCTTGTTTTTCTATTATATATTTCTTTTTAGATAGTACAATTCCTTCTTTTTTTACATTCGTTAGTAAATTGGATTAAATGATTACTATGCTCTTCTTTACTATTAGAACATATTAATATATCATCTATATAAACTATTAGAAATTTATTAAACTTTTTAAATATATTATCCATCTTTCTTTGATATATTTGTGGTGCATTTTTGGGCAAAATGGCATAACTAACCATTCATATATTCTTTGAGATGTGCTAAATGCAGTATATTGTATACTATTTTCTTCCATTTTTATTTACCAAAATCCTTATTTACAATCAAATTTAGAATAATATTGTTTTCCTCTTGTAAGATTTATTAACACTTCTTTATTTGGTAGAAAGTAACCATAAAGGCCGGACTACTATGAGGTCCATTACTAGGTCTAATAAGTTTTTATTCTAACAATTATTTTATCTGATTTTTAAATTCTTGTGTATCTTCTATTGTATACATCATTGGTCTAACTCTTATTCTAACATTTTCTGTTAATTCTATTTTGACTTTTGAGTGATGTGGTTTCCAAAATGATAATGGATTTTCTCCATAAACATTTTCTAGTTGTTCAATGATTTTTTCTATATTCATTTCTATTCCTGTTTTTAAAACCTTTTTATATATTATTCTTTTATTTTTTATTTCATTATAAATAAATGGTTTTTTCTCCCATTTATCACCACGCTGGGCTGACTGAACTCTATAAAGTTTAAATTCTCTAAAAAATTTTAATAAGTGTCCACAAGGTGTTTGTAGTATTATCATTTAATTATTTTGTTTATAATATTGAAATTGTTGTATAAAGTCATTTCCTAATAATATATCACATTCTAATTTATCATATTTCTAGATTTTATTTATTGTTACTTGTTTACTTCTAAGAATTATATTAACTTTATCAGCATTATTAATTATTTGAGTACTTTATCCTGTAACACCAGTTATTTTTATATTACTATTATTATTCCATGATTTTATTAAAAAACTTTTAAATATTGTTATATCACTTCCTGTATCTATTAAAGCACAAATTATTATACTTGTTTCAACAATAGTAATTTGTATATACACAGCTAATGGAAAACTTATCTGATTATTCATCTAATTCTTTTTATATAATGTAATTTGTCCATTATGAACAATATATAATCCTTCTCTTTTTATATTATAATCTTCTAATTCATTGAGAAAACTCATTCCTAAAAGTATATGTGGATTTATATCCATACTCTTATTTATATAACATGGTACTAAAAGATCTATTCCTCCTATTTTTATTGGTACCTTAACTTCTAAATCTGTTATATGTACTTGTCCATTAAAATTTACATACTTATATGGTTCAGTTTTATGAGTTATTAATCCTTTATTTTTGATTGAAGCTATATGACATTCACTAGCTCCTGTATCTATTAATATATTTGGTCCGTTTATACTTTCTCTTCCATTATAATATTCTCCTTCTATTTTCATATTTTCAGTATTCCTATATAGTTTTACATCTTTTATTTTATTGATTTCTTCTAGCTGATTTTTATTAGGTATTTTAAAACTATTGATCTTTTAATTAATTTTTCATCCTTAAATATAATACTATTAGAACATTCTCATTCGTTTAATTCTGTTATTTCAAGTTTGTTTTTTGTTATATTAAATTCATATTCCTCAGGAATTAAACTTATTTGTTTATTTGGTTCTATTATTTTACTAATATTTTTACATTCTTTATGAACTTCAATATATGGTTTGTTGGAATAAATATTCCCGTAATTAGAATTTGTAAATGTATATAAAGCTCTATATTCTATAGTCATAATTTGATCACCTGATTGCATGATATCATCCTTATGAAGTTTAAAATGTAGTCCTAAAACTTCATTAAAATTTCTATTTTTTAATGATACACAATATTTTATATAACATGTAAACATAATTTTTTGATATGCTAAATTTCCTTCTATTGTTCCTAAATGACTATTTTTTAAGTTTATTATTCTTCCATCATGTAACGTTATAGTTAAATGTGAATCCATTCCTTCTCTAAATAGTGATTTAAACATTATTTGTATTCCTACTAAATAAACATATTGAATTTTTTCACTTTGTTTTTTTACTAATCTTTGTTAATAGTTTTTCAACTGTATTTTTGGTTAAGAGATTTAATTTATATTGCCCATAAGTTGTCCTTACATCTATAGTTTTTTTTTATTTTGTGATATTCATTTATTGCTATTCTTTCTCTTTTCCAAATTCTATCAAAAACTTCCCATTTTTCTATTTTTAAATCTAATGATAATTTTTGTAATTTTTTAAATTTGTTGTTATTAAAAGTGACTTTTAATCCATATCCTTCTATTCTTCATATTCTTGTATATTTATATTATTACTTTCTATTTCTTCAATTTCTTTATTCAGATCCTGATTCATTCTCTGTTTCACTTATATATACTTCTTGATCATAGTATTCTTCAATATCTGATATTTCACTTAATTCATCTTTTATTTCTAAATATTCTTTTTATAATATTCTAATTTTCTTTTTATCACAATCAGGACTTATATGACATATTTTTCCACAATGTCAACATTTACATTGACTTTTATTTTTCTTTTATTCTTCTGTTGATTATATGAGTTATTTTTTCTTTTGTAATACCTTCTCCTAGGATTTATATATATATTTTTTTTATTAAAATTTCTAAATTTTTTAAACTTTTTATTTTTATACTTTCTTTTATTTTTTCTTTCAGGATTACATCCATATTGCACATAGGTTTCCATATCTTCACAAGATATTTTAGTTAATTTTCCTGATTTTTTCATTAATTGTCTTTGTTGACATATATATGCAAGTCTTTCAAATAAAAAAATTATTCTTGAACTTAAAGTTCTAGGTATCCTAGTATTATCTCTAACATAATTTTCAAGTTCTATTTTAAAATATATTCTCCATGAACCTAATAACTTATTATAATACATGTATTGGTATACTTCTTGATTTTCATTACTATAAAATTGAACATAATAGTAATTTTTAAATTCACAAGTATATTCTTTAATTTTATACATATTACATATTATTAAATTTATTAATTTTATTCTAGCATTATCTTTTTCTCTTATTGATTATTCTTCAACATTTCTTATCCAATTTTCTCTATATTCTACCAATTTTTCTATACGTTGTCTATCTAACTTGATTATTTCTGTTTGTACATTTCTTTTTATTAATGTTTTTGTATCATTGCTTATTTATTCCCACCAATTTCTAACATCTCCGTCAAAGGATACTATTAAGAAATCTATTCTTCTTTCAGTATTCTCCCATGTGTCATCTTTGTTATATAAAAAGAATAATATCATTGAATCTGCCCAAGTTAATAATGATTTTTCAGTATCTATTTTGCAATTTAAATCTAGTTTTGTTCCTCCATGATTAATTGGTTTATCATAATTATCATTTAATTCAAACCTATCTTTATATTTATTTACTTTGGGTAGTTGTCAATCTCTTGCTTTATCATAGAATTGTCTATATGATTTACTATATATGTGTGCATAACTTTCATATCATGTAATTCTTGTTTAGAGGTTCTTGTTGGATTAGGTACTCCTCCAGTATTCATTAAAACTTGATATTCACTTATATCAGTTAAGCTTAATTGATCAAAATTTTCTATTAGCAAATCTAATTCTTCATTCATCTTCTTTTTCTTCTACTTTTAATTTTCTTAATGATTTTTCTCTAGATTCTTCTTCATCTTCTAATATTTTTGGTAATATATTATTTCTTAATTTATCATCTATGTTTCCTATTTCTATTACTATATTCTCTTTTTCTATAAGTTTTTTTTTTTTTATCTATCTTCTTATCTTTATTTTTATTATTTTCTTTTAGTTCTCTAATTTTAATTTTTAATATATTTATATCGTTTCTTGTTTCTTTTACTTCATTTCTTAAATCTTGTACATCATTTATTAATATTTTTATTAATGATTTTAATTTTTTCATATATTCACTTATTGACATCTTAATTTTTTCTTATTTCTAGCTCATAGGTTAATTTGCATCTTTTACCTTCCTTTTTATCTATTATTTTTCTAAATCTTCTCTCAACTGTATCTGGATATACTAATTCCTCTTTTTACTATAGTAAAATATTTACTCTTAAGTTTTAATTTTTCACATCTTAATTTTATAATTGTCTATTATTTGGTACTCTCATTCCTTTTGGTATTAACATTATATTTCGTATTTTCTCTAGTATTTTTTCCATTTTTATAAGTAATTTATTTAATTTTAAATGTGTATCACTACTTGTACTCATACTTTTCTTTATAATATAAATTATTTTCTTCACCTTCATATATATTAATAATTTTTTCATATGTATATATATCTTTTATTTTTTCTATTATTAATATATTTGTTCCTTTATTTCTTTAGGAAGTTCTTTAATTATTTTTAATGTCATTATTTTTAATCTATTATGAATAGGTTTTAAAAATATATAGCTACATTTTTCTTCTTCTAAACACCAATAATGATCTATTTTTCTTATTTTTATTTCCATGATCTCTATAGCTCTGATACCAATAAAAGGGGTGCTACTTAGAGCGAACAAAAATCAAATAAATCAAAAAAAAAAAATCTAATAAATCAAATAAATTGGTAATCAATTAAAATTGAAGCAATATTTATTTTTTTAAGGATTAAAACAAAAGATTTCTATTTTTCATTAACTTATTATGTAATATTATAAAGGAAGATATTTTGGGTATCATAATTAGCCAAAGGTTATTTTGGAAAAATGACTTTTATATTTGGGTCATTTCCATGTATTTCCCAATTACTTTTTGGTAAATTATTTTCTTTATGAACATATGTTGTGTTAACAAAATTAGATGTCGTCCCTGAAAACAAAATCATCGCCAATGTTGGCGACGATGATTGTCACTAGAGAGAGAAGTGTAAGGCGTATATTCTAGGACGTCCGCTGCATGAACATCAGTTGGCGTCCCACGTGGCGTGACTGACGATAGCAACTTCGATGGACTAGCCACAGAGGATTGATGCGCATTTGGCTCAGTCGGAATGAGTTGTGGCCAAGTATCGTGTTCCTGGGAAAGGTCAACAGTCCCTTGATGATAAAGACTTGAATCAGTTATGGTAACAATTTCTCCCTTTTTCCCTTTCTCTTAATCCTTGTACATTGTACGCTATTTTTCTATAGTGTCTTTATGTGTCCTATGAATCTCTGTCAATGTGATTACTAAACTTCAGTTTTTTTCAAATTTTCTTGGTTTGGTCAAGTTATAGAGACTATACTGTGAAAATGTTGATTTTCAAATAGGGATTGAGTGCTCTTCATCTTTCGATCAATGTGTCTTGATCACATGAATATATACAATTTAGCATAGTTTTTTTTTTAATATCGGTTAATGTTAATTATATTGCATAAAAATTCATGTACAGAGCAATACAAAAATCAAGTAAAATACAGTTACACTGGCATTCCCAGGCAAAAGCAAAGATCAAATGAAACACAATGGAGACAATCTCTAAACCCATGGCTAAAGACTCAAAATGAACTAAAACATACGGGTACAAGGAGAACATGACCTTTTACACGTGTGTTTTAATTTGTCTTACAACGCTATCAACTAATGGTTGAAGATTCTCAAATACCTTTTTGTTTCGTGCCATCCATATGTGGTAATACGTGCCATCAACTAATAGTTAATATCATCTTGACATCTTATTCTGGGTACTCAACATTGTACTCTCATGTTGCTGTGTTTGTTGAAAATTTTATATTTTATTGTGTTGATTTTTTATTAATATTTCACGAGAATTGATTTTATGGAATAGGTTCTTTTGAGTGTAAATATTTGATTCTTCAACCAAATAATTGGCACAAGTAAAATAAAAATTAAAACATTCTTAGAGTCAATTCAGAAATCTTGTTATTTATGCAATAGGTATGCGTTTCTATCACTAAATTGCAGGTTTTTCCCTTTATCTTTTTATATATAGATTATGTTTTTGTACTAGGATAATGTGTATTTAACTTTTTTTCCTTTGTGATTATTGCTCGTGGACTAGTAACTTAATTAAGTAGCGGAATATTATTCTTAAGGGTTCCAAGGTTGTTCTTGACTAACTGTATTAAAGTAAGAGTAATATTATTTAGTTCATTGGAATTGCAGCCCCGGTTTAGGTAGCGTTAATGTGGCATTAATTGATAAGTAGAATTAAATAACTCATTTAATTTCACATTTAATTTAACCTATTATCTAGTAGAATTAAATAACTCATTTAATTTCACATTTAATTTAACCTATTATCTAGTACTGCATAAACTGGAGTTGCAACCCTAGTGGGGCTACATAGCATTACTCTTAAAGTAAGTAGCATCAGATTTAGTGACCAATTGACTCTTATTGTCGATTTGGTCATGTCCATAAACGTGTATAATTTTTCTTGTCTTTGGGAGAGAGGAGGATAAGGGAGATACAATGCACAAGGTGTGAGAGATGACAAAAATTTGAGAATCCTCAAAACCAAGATAGCATATTGTATTGTTTTTGACCTATGACTAAAAATTTTGGTACGAGTTCAGATTTTTCGAGGAATGCTTTTGGAGTTCAATTCTATAATATGAGTCGCAATATCGCATCAAAAGAGCGTATATTCAGATATTTTTAGGTTCAATGACTGTACATTACAAATTCTTCATTTCCAAGAAAAGAACAAAATCAATGGCCTTTCAACTCCCTCCCATATGAGCATTCACCGTGGCATCACCTTAAAAAGCAACCTAATCAAATGCTGCGCATCAAATAAGCAAATTCAGTAATTTGTTATCACTATTTGCTTCATGAGTTCGAATTTTGTAATCTCAAAGTAACTTGTCCCAAGCAAACTAAGATCAATTTTTAACCATAGGGACCATATTTACCAATAATTTTGTTCAATTAGAAATGGATTCCATCATTATCGACCGTTAGCTCGATTTATTGTTTTATATTGGTTAAGATATTTTTCTATAGAGCTCCAAGTTACATAACCTGTTAAATGTAACTTAACTCGCTGCTCATTAAAATCAGTAAATGTTAATAATTAGTTAATTTGCAAATGGACTTGTGAAACAGAAGACTTTAGTTTAGACGAAAATAAAAATGAAGTAACTTTCAAGCCAAGTCCGATCTGATTCGATTGAAAACGGTGTAAAGTCTACTTAAGCGATCTAAACATGCTTTAATCAACAAAATAGCATTTAGATCAATGCGGAATAAATTGGATCGAAAAACGTACCTCCCGCCATTGTCGTTGTTCACACACCTTCTCAGGCTTGTAGGTGGTGTTTAACTTCGAGTTAAGGCTCTTCTAAACTCTCTTTTTCACTGCTTAGATGGTGCAGATTGAACGTGAAAATGAGCCTAGGGACCTTCCGAATGGATCTTAACGCCTTTAAAATGCTCTTCCCATCACAAAGCGGTTATGCACGTCCTCAGATTATGGGTGGTTACCGAACATGATTTTAAACATTGGGTTAACTACTTTCATAGTGGGACATGGGATATGTGGACTACTCTTAGGTTGGTTATAATCCAACATTCTCCCACTTGGTCCATATATACCATCATTCATCATAATAAGAAACATAATATATGAATCATAGCGATAGGTCCTCTAAAGCGAGTATTTTCTTCCATGTATCGCAATGCACATGTCTCTTAAACACCAGCCCATATAACATAATGAATAAACCCTATGTTTATTCAAGGTCCAATTTTAATGATATTTCTCAAGGTAAATGAATATACAAATATGTGCACAAAACGAATGAGAAAACATCAACTGAATAAGAGTTGCATTAAAACATCAAATGTACGTACAATAAAAATTACATCACGGAACCAAGTCCCATTCTCGCTACATGATTCTTAAAATTCTTTGGTGGCATGCCTTTAGTCAAAGGATCAGCAATCATCAACTCAATGCTAATGTACTCAGTGACCACTTTCTTCTCTTTAACACGTTCTCTAATGGCTAAGTATTTAATATCGATGTGTTTACTTCGACTACCACTCTTGTTGTTCTTAGCCATAAACACCGCAACTGAGTTGTCACAGTACAATCTCAATGGCCTAGAAACTGAATCGATTATTCTGAGCCCAAACATGAAACTCTTCAACCATACACCATGTGAGGTAGCCTCAAAACAAGACGCGAACTCAGCCTCCATAGTGGAAGTAGTAGTTAAGGTCTACTTCGCACTTCTCCAAGATATAGCTCCACCAGCAAGCATGAAAATGTAACCAGATGTTGATTTTTGTGAATCAACACAACCAACAAAGTCTGCATCCGAGTAGCCAACCACTTCCAGATTGTCAGTCCGTCTGTACATAAACATGTAATATTTGGTCCCCTGAAGGTACCTCATCACTTTCTTTGCAGCTCGCCAGTCGTCCAGGCCTGGATTACTCTGATATCTCCCTAGCATTCCAACAGCAAATGCAATGTCATGTCTGATACAGACCTGAGCATACATTAGGCTTCCAATGGCTGAAGCATATGGAATGTTTTTCATCTGTTCTTGCTTGAGCTTATTTTTGGGACATTGAGTTAGGCTAAACCTGTCACCCTTCACAATGGGTGCTACACAAGGCAAACAGTCCTTCATCCGAAATCTCTCTAAAACTTATAGATCTCTTGAGACAAACCTAAAATGCCTTGAGATCTTTCCCTATGGATCTTAATGCCAATGACATAAGATGTCTCACCCATATCCTTCATATCAAAGTTCTTTGAGAGAAATTGTTTCACCTCATGTAGAAACTCTTATCGTTGGTTGCAAGTAAAATATCATTTACATATGGAACAAGGAAACAAATCTTGCTCCCATTGATCTTTTGGTATATACAATGATCCATGAAGTTCTCTTCAAAACCAAACGAAGTGATGACGTCATGGAATTTCAAATACCATTGACAAAAAGCTTGTTTTAATCCATATATGAATTTATTAAGCTTACAGACCAGGTGCTGACCACCACTAGAGGAGAATCCTTCAGGTTATTTTATGTAAACCTCTTCCTCTAGATCACCATTAAGGAAAGTCGTTTTCACATTCATTTGGTACAAGTCTAAATCAAAATGGGCAACTAATGCCATAATTACTCGAAGGGAATCTTTCTTAGATACAAGAGAGAATGTCTCTGTGTAATCGATTCCTTCCCTTTGAGTGAATGGCAACGATCTTGCTTTATGTCTCTCAATGTTGCCAGTGAATCTTTCTTTGTTTTGAAAACCCAATTACATACAATGGCTTTTACACCATCAGGCAACTTAACAAGATCCCAGACTTTGTTAGATGCCATCGAATCCATCTCATCTTTCATGGCATTGTACCATAAACTTGATTCTTTACAATTCATGGCTTGTGAAAACGTTTCAGGATCATTTTCAACTCCAACATTGTAGTTAGCCTCTTGTAGATAAACAACATAGTCACTAGGAATCGCCAATTTTCTTATTCTAGTAAATCTTCTTAATGCTGCATCAATATTCTCCTGAGGAGCAGGATCATTTTGTTCAGCAGATTGTTCAACAGCTTCATGCATCTGGTGAACTTCAGCATCTACTGGATCAGGCTCAATAGCTTGTGGAACTTCGTGGACTGATCCTTCATTATGCATTTGTACTCGAGGTGTATTGTTAACAACAATACTCAGTCCATCGCTTGAAGTGGCACACTGAGCATCTGAATGATCTTTCTCAGGACAAATGCCCCCGGATTGATCACTCCCACTAATCAAGTCATTTTCAAGAAATTTTGCATTTCTTGATTCCATAAACCTAGTGCTATGAGATGGACAATAAAATCTGTATCCCTTAGACCTTTCGGCATATCTAATAAAATACCCACTTATGGTCCTTGGGTCCAACTTCTTTTCTTGTGGATTGTAGACTCTCACTTCAGACGAGCATCCCCAAACGCGTACATGTCGCAAACTCGGTTTCCAACCCTTGAATAACTCAAAAGGTGTCTTTGGGATAGCCTTGGTTGAAACTCGGTTTAATATGTACGCAGCTGTCTTAAGAGCTTCAATCCATAAAGAGTGAGGAAGCTTGGAACTAGCAAGCATGTTTCGCACCATATCTAATAATGTTCGGTTTCTCCTTTCAGCTACTCCATTGTGGTCCGGAGAACCAGGCAAACTGTACTGGGCAACAATCCCATTCTCTCAAAGAAACCTCGCAAATGGACCAGTTGCTTGTACACTCTCAGTATATCTACCATAGTATTCTCCATCTCTATCGGATCTCACGATCTTAATTTGTTTACCACATTGTTTCTCTACTTCAGCTTTAAATACCTTAAAAGCATCACTCGGTTTCCAACCCTTGAATAACTCAAAAGGTGTCTTTGGGATAGCCTTGGTTGAAACTCGGTTTAATATGTACGCAGCTGTCTTAAGAGCTTCAATCCATAAAGAGTGAGGAAGCTTGGAACTAGCAAGCATGTTTCGCACCATATCTAATAATGTTCGGTTTCTCCTTTCAGCTACTCCATTGTGGTCCGGAGAACCAGGCAAACTGTACTGGGCAACAATCCCATTCTCTCAAAGAAACCTCGCAAATGGACCAGTTGCTTGTACACTCTCAGTATATCTACCATAGTATTCTCCATCTCTATCGGATCTCACGATCTTAATTTGTTTACCACATTGTTTCTCTACTTCAGCTTTAAATACCTTAAAAGCATCTAGTGCTTCATTTTTACTGTTAAGTGAGTAGAGATACATGTATGGTGAGTAATCATCTATGAAAGAGATGAAGTATTTATCACGGTATGCTTCAATGTCTGGACTACAAATATTGTGTGTATGATTTCCAATAATTCATAGCTTCTCTTGACACCATTTTTCGACTTATTAGTCTACTTTCCTTTAATGCAGTCTATACAAGTCTCAAAGTCTGTAAAATCTAGAGTACTAAGTACCCCATCGTTCACCAACTTTTTAATTCTATCAATGGAGATGTGTCCCAATCTCCGATGCCACAACATATAAGACTCTTAATTCACAAAACATCATTTAGTACCAATATTTTCATGAACGTGCATGGTAGTATGGTTGTCATCGTTTTGCATATTAATAAGAAAAAGACAATTAGACAAAGTACCACATACAATAACATCAGATTTATAAAATAAATTAAATCCAGAGTCTGAAAAGTTAAAAGAATAACCATCTGATATAAGTCTAGAAACTGAAATCAAATTCCTATAAAAATCGGGAATATAAAGGGTCTTTTCTAAATTTAAAATGAAACCACTACTTAAAACCAATCTGCACGTGTCAATGGCCTCCACATGCGAGGGCATCTTATTTCCTGAATAGACGATACGCTCACTTTCCACTGGTTTTCGCAAGTTTCACAAGTCCTGCAATGAATTGGTCACATGAATCGTAGAACCAGAATCAATCCACCGTGTGTTATGATTAACATCAATCATATTGGATTCATAACAAACAAGTGAGGGTTGAGT
>NW_019246765.1:0-31728 GCF_002742605.1 Olea europaea var. sylvestris | reverse complement strand
AGTCTACTTAAGCGATCTAAACATGCTTTAATCAACAAAATAGCATTTAGATCAATGCAGAATAAATTGGATTGAAAATGTATTTCCTGCCATTGTCGTTGTTCATACACTTTCTTAAACTTGTAGGTGGTGTTTAATTTTGGATTGAGGCTCTTCTAAACCCTCTTTCTCACTGCTTAGATGGTGTATGTAGACTGAACGTGAAAATAAGCTTAGGGGCCTTTCTAATGGATCTCAATGCCTTTAAAATGCTCTTCCCATCACAGAGCGTTTATGCACGTCCTCATATTATGGGTGGTTACCAAACATGATTTTAAACGTTGGGTTAATTGCTTTCATAGTGGGACATGGGATATGTGGACCACTCTTAAGTTGGTTATAATCCAACAAATGGGTCATTCGTCGACCCTTTTTCTCTGTTCAAGTTTCGATAGACTGGCTAGTGAATAACAATGGAGAAGAAGAAGAAGCCAAAGCAACCAACAAAATACAAATTAGAATTTGAACCCGACTCTGACATATGGGCATTTGCCATCAGTCGGGGAATAAAAAGTGCATTCATGTGCATCAACCTCTTTGATGTGGTGGTTAGCCTCGCCATTGCAATCCATCTGTGTCAGAAAATTATCAATTTGCCAAGTGGTCATGCGTTGTGGCACCCAGAATGGGTGCTGCAGCACCTAGAAGTTGCCTGGGCATATATGCCTAGGCAACGTTGAAAATCTTTTGGGTAATTTTTTTGCTTTTGGCCACAAAAGGAAAAAATAAATAAAAATATAAAGGGGCAATCAATTTTAAATCTTCGTATTTAAAGTTTCTTTAGGATTACTAATTTTCTAAAATAGATTAGTTGAAATAACATGTTACCAAAGTAACCTCTTTTGTCTAAATTAATTTATTTGAAATATTAGGAAGGTTGTATGTACGTAATTCATACAAACATTCACTAGCCCAAAGGAATGTCAATATTTCACAGAATTATTTACCAACTTGTGGTAATAAATATGTGACAATTGTAAAACTTTTCATTACGTGAGTGGTCCAAAGATAGACTAATGGATGATCGAATTTATTATCAATATTTGATTACTGCACCAAGAATACCACTTATAAATTGATATTTCTGTCCAAAGATTAAATATCAATGTTATGCTCGATCTCTTGTGATGGTCCCACCATTATTTGAATTATTGATTGTCCAATACAAATTTTCATACGAACATGTTATTTAAATTTAGGTTCTCTATTCGATTAATCCATCTACTTTTGCAATATCTGCCAATATCAATTAAATTCATATGCTTGAACTAAAGTTTAAGGGATGGAAAGAGAACATTTGTATCGTTCTTGGAGGTATAGATTTAGACCTTGCATTAAAGACTGAGCAATCGACTACTCTTACAGATAAGGGTTCCACTAATAAATCATTCAAATTGCATAAGTTTTATGATCATGAAGAATAAAATTCCAACAACATTTAAGTGCACTTTGTCCAATAAGGTAATTGCCAAGAAATTTCTTAAATAAATATTCCAAAATGCTTTGCGAAAAAGACGATAAGATTGAAACTAGTATGCTTTTAGCAAACTTGATTTCATTAAAGTATAAGGCTAAAGAAATAGGGAATACATTATGGATGTGTCTCATCTTGTTTCAAAACTTTTGACCTGACTGACGACTTGCTCATGCATATGGTTTTGATTTATTTTTCTACACAATTTGGTTAATTTAAGATCAGTTATAGCTATCAAAAGTAGAAGTGGACTCTTCGTATTGTGTGCAAGAAGCAGAAAGTATAAAGTAAGAGAGAACTAGAAGTACTCACTTGGCGAGTACATCTAAGGATATGTTAAAGAATAAAAAAGCTGCTTTCGATTTTGTACAAAAGAAACAATAAATGCCTGAAAATGACAAATCATCTAGTTGTCACTTTTGTGAAAATCTAGGACACGTGAAGAGAAATTGTATTAAATACCATGCTTGGCGTGTAAAGTCAAGTATACTTCTCATTTGGGTATGGTCTGGGGTTAATTTAGTTTCAAAATCCAGACACTTTGTAGAAGAAATTTCGGTGTCACTATTAAAATAACTGTGTTTATGCAGGGCTGTCTAAACAGCCTAAAGCCAATTGATGCTAAGAGATTTATCTATGTGGGACGATGGCAAATCGATTAAAGTTGATGCTCTAAGGATTTTTAGGTTATTATTAAAGACTATTTATTATTTGAATTTGAAAAAGACATTTGAGGAACCATCTTTTTACATGAAATTTGGTTCTATTTCTATATTGAGCAAATTCAGTTACTTTTGTTCAATTGGAAATAATAAGTTCGGTCTTTTTTCTTAATTCAAATATTATGGGTACTAGTTCCTTATCAAGTTTTGATAACCTATATATGCTTAATATGCATGCCTCTTATAAAGGAACATTGCATGTGAATTCACCTAGTATTAAACATAAATTAACCAAATCGCTTCATTATAATATAAGCAATTAGGTCAGATCTCTCAAAAGAGAATGAAAAATTTCGTGCCAAAAGAAATTTGCGATTCCCTTAATTTTCAAACTCAAGTATTTATGTTAATCACATTATAGGGAAACAAACAAATATAAGGAGATTAGGTACCAGTCAAACTTTGGATGTCTTATAACTAATTTATATGGAAATCTGATCAATCAACGTTCATCATGCAATGCAAATGAATAATTCTTAAGAATGGATTGATGTCATAAATAAAGAGATAAAGTTCATAGGTAACAATGACGTTTGAAAACTCATCCCATTGCCTAAAGGTGCGAAACCCATTGGTTGCAAATGAATATTTAAAATCAAGAGGGATTCGAAGGGTGATGTGGAGAGATATAGGGCTCGTCTTGTGGCAAATGATTTTACTCAAAAGGAATGCATTGATTTTAAAGAGACTCTCTTCGATTTCTACGAAATGACTCTTTGAGGACTATTATGGCACTTGATCTTAAGCTACATCTAATGGTTTACAAATTAAAGAAATCCATCTATGGGTTTAAGCGAGTTACATGTCAATGATGTCATAGATTTCATAAAAAGTTATCTCGTTTGAATTTGAGATGAATTCAGTTGATAATTGTATATATCACAAATTTAGTGGGAATAAACATATTGAGATGAAGGATTATTGGATGAAACAAAGAGATTTCTGTCAAGAAATTTTTAGATGAAAGATCTTGGTGGTGCCTCTTTTTGTATCGGGAATACAAATACGCTGAAATTGTTCTTGGGGTATATTTAGATTATCACAAAAGAGTTATATCAATAAAGTTATTAAAGGATTTGAAATGCAGGGACCTAAACAAGGTGATACCCCTATTATTAAGGAAAACATGTTTAATCTCAATTAATGTCCCAATGATAAACTTAAAGGAATGAAAGTATAGAAAATTCCTTGTACTTTAGTAGTTGAGAGTTTAATTTATGCTAATATTTGCATACGTCTGGATATGACATTCATTGGTTAAATGCTAGGCAGGTATTTAAATAACTCAAGGATGAATATTTGGAAAGCAACCAATTAGATTATATGGTGTTTATAGAGAACTAAGGATCACATGATCATATTCAAGAAAATCAAACTAATTTGAGATCATTGGACATTCTGATTTTGATCAAGGAATATGACCACAAAATTTTGTCATCAGGTTGCATATTTTGGATGAATTTGAAAGATCACTTTAGTTATTCTATAGCAATAGCAGTCTTGTGTTCCAACAGGCGCTTGGTGAGAAGAATGCATTAAAAAATGTTAGAATATAAGGATTATAATGAGCAAAGATTGATGATCTTAACTGAATTAAAATGTAGTGTAAGCAACAAATATTGTGGTGTGAACATAATTACCCATAGTATTATAAAAGATTTTTTTTAGACACAATCTATTTTGATTATGTGATAAATTTTTTAATGTAATCCACACAAGCAGTGATGATGTTCTATTAAAGAGTAGTATCCCTTCCATAAATCTTATAAAATATAATTATTTTAAGATCGATTCTATAATCTAAAAGAATAAAAAAAAATTATAAATTGGGATGACAAGACTATAATTATTAAAAATGTTTATTTTGTATGTAAATATTTATGGCTCAAAATGTAGCATAATTAAAGAGGGCAAGAGGTGACTCCTGTGAGTTGGCATCTTTTAAAATGATCCAAACCACCATCATTTACACTTGAAGAATGATATATATAAAAAATAAAATAAACTGTACAACACTTTCTCTCTTCAAACACAATTACATTTTCTTTAACTACATATTTATTGAAAAATTTACACCCACTAAGGGAGATAAAAAAAAAGGAGGGAGGGAGGGAGGGAGGGGGGGAGAGAGAGAGAGAGAGAGAGAGAGAGAGAGAGAATTTGAAAGCAATAAAACGTCTTTTGATTTATATTTATTTATTTATTTGTTTTCATTCTTGCTGAAATAAAAGAAATGAACAAAAATAGAGGAAAAAGCCAATAAATATAGAAGAAAAATGTGAAAAATAAAATTATAATCCTTAAGTGATGTTCTTGGTTATATGTATTAACCTCTGATTATGACTATAGAGGGGCCTTGGACATTGGTACTGAGAGAAGGCAAGAAATTTTTGCTGTAAAACATTGTCAGGAAATCGGAGAAGAAATTGACATCATTTTTCTTTTGTTGGGTTCTTGATTTTCATGAGATTATACATTGCTTTGAATGCTTACAATTTTTCATTTTATTTTATCAATGATTGAATATTTCTAGTGTTAGGTCTCTATTTGTAATTGGTTATTCCTTAGACAAAATCAAAGTAATGAAATTGTAATTAAAGTCAAAATGGTTAAAGATTCGTAGAGTAGTCTTTGCAAGAGTTAATGTCCAAGAAGAAAATTTATACGATCAATGTAATGTTATTGGTTGAGCCTTATATTTAGTTAAGAGAATATACTTTGAGATCAAATATGTAACAATATATCTCGTCTTAGCTATGAACCAAAATACAAAAGATTTTTGATCAAACCCGAAACAAAACTCTACCTTTAGCTATAAGATTCCAGAGTTATAAAGTTGGAGAAAAGGCGCAAGAAGTTCCAGCACTCCAGAACGAGTTCGTTCTTGGTAATTCATGCCTGGAGAAAAAGTCGTCCAGAGTTGTTGAGAAATGCCAGTCGCAAAAAAAAAAAAAAAAAAGGTTACTTGGTGATTTAGAAGTTAGGTAATCAGAGTCAGCTAAGGTTTAACGGTATGTGGACTAATTGTTAGTTAACTTTTCTATTAGATTTTTCAGGCAATTCGGTTGGAATATATTTTTTATCCTAAGGGATTTTCCTCAATGATTATGTATGGGGTCATTTAATTGAATTTTTTGAGAATAAAAAACTATTGAAAAAATTGGTATGTGAAGTCCTACATGAAATGATACGAATGGTTCGATTTTTTTATTTCGATTATGCATATTTTGGTTTATTTACCTATTTTAAATGAAATTTTTTTAAATATTTAAAGAAAACTTATTATTATTATTATTATTATTATTATTATTATTATTATTATTATTATTATTATTATTATTATTTACCATACTATAAATTGTAGATGTAAAATTAAAACATGTTATATAAGTCAAATATGCACATATGAAAAAATTTGAAATTGTGGTCCACCTTTAACCAAATCTTCACTTCCTTTCATCAAGATTAGTATTATTTTTATCCATTAGAGATGATCGTCATATCATGTAACATTAAGCCCTTATTTGGTGCAAACTTTTTAATTTTTATTCACACACATTTTTCACTCACAAATTCTTTTAATAAAATAATTTACCAAGTAGATCCAATACTTTTCGTACTTTTAATCAATCATTCTCCAAAAAAATCACTTCTTACAAAATGTATAGTAAAATCTCATCAATCATATCCTTAATTATAAGACTAATAAAATGAGTCTCTTATTCATTAATTTAATTAGCCTTATTGCTTAGAGGGTGTTTGACACCCATTTTATGAAAAAATGAATTTTAGAATAGTAGATTGATGAAAAATTTGTGGATGAAAAGTTTTTGATTGACATATAATATTATTTTAATTAAAAATGTATGATTAAAAAGAAGATAGAGAAAAATACATTTTCTTATGAAGCATTGGGTGTGAGTAGGTTTTTTATTTTCACACACGTGGACATGTTTTGTGAAAGAAATTATTTATTGGAAAAATTGCGGCTAGGGTTCCTAAATTTTCGAAAGTGCATAATGGGGTTATCGGTCTATATTTTTTGACACGAGTCCTCAAAGAAACTTGAAAGTAAAAAACTCCACCTTTTGAATTCTAAATTACTTGATCAAGATCCCCACTTCAATTTTCCCCACAAATATTGATAAACTTTGTTGCTTTTGATAAATAGTACAAGAAAAGACACGTATAATAGGAACATTTACAAAGGGTCATTATCCATTTATGTTGCCTATAAATTTAGTTGTTTAGAGCATAATTTTGAGTCCACGTTAGTGAAAACAAGTACCTACTTTTCAAGGTCATTAATAATAGGTTAATAATTATTATATGTATTAGCACTACAACAAAGTTATTATTTCACTATAAGATATTTTATGACATACAAAAAATACCGCAATAAGTAATTTAGCCCAATGCATTTTAAAGCTTGTCGCCAATATTGTGAAGTAAAAAAGAAGTACAAAAAATATAAGACGACATAAAAAGTTGTTATGAAATATCAAAATATGTAACAAAAAATAAAAATTGTCGAAAAAACATGATGGGAAGCATGTCATCAATATATTATTTGATGGGAAACTTATGGTGACTAGGGGTGGACATGATTTAATTTGGCTTCAATTCGAAGATAATCGAACTGAATCATGAATCGATGATGATGATTATCATTATTATTATTATTATTATTATTTTTTTTTTTTTAAAGATATGAAACCAAATTTGAACCGAACCATTCAGTTCTTGTCAGATTTAGTTTGGTTCTAGTGTCATTATTAATTGAGGAAAAAAAGAAAGAACATTTGAGGAAGAAGAACCAAATGTTGAGATTTCAATTTCAGAAATACATGCGACTGTGGTGGCTGAGTGACAGTAGATAGTAGACAGTATTTGTTGGTCTCCACATGAGAGTCCGTGTATAAATTAAAAATAAAAGAAAATGAAAACTGTATTAGGGTCCGGATCTTCGAATGAATTAGGTTCTCTAGTCTCCTTATCGAGAAATAATAAATCGAAGGTACATGACCTTTTTGTCTTAATTTTCAATTGGATTTTGACTTTTTGGCGTGAATTGTGATTCACTAACTTGTTAAAAAAATAAACATATAAAGAATAATAAAATTCAAATATTGAGTTTGGATCTTGGTTTAGTTCTTGTTTCTAGAACTAGAACCGAATCAGAACCATAATCAAATGGTTCTTAGTTTGAAGAACTATAACCACTAATTTTTTTTGTAGAACCAAACAAATAGCTTGGTTTGGTATGATTATTTTGTCCACTCATAATGGTAACAATTTTTTATTTCTTGCAACATAGTGTTTGTGATACAATATGATCTACTTTTGTGACAATGAATATTTGTTACTAAAAATTCTAGGGGTGGAGGAAAAAATTTGCGACACCTATATTTGTCATTGATCTAGCTTGTAGGGATGGTGAGAAAGAGATCTTGACAATTCGCATTCATCGCCTATTTGTATTTTTATAAAAAAATATTTGTGACAATTCTATTCTACAATTTTTATAAATAAATGCTTTAAACTAATTAAAAAATACATAGTAAATTATTAATTACTATTCACAACATGCAATTATATTTTTTCGATATTAATTTACTTTTTATACTGTTTTATTATGTATTAAGTTTGAATCACAAAAAATTTCATAACATTAAAAACTGATCATTATGATTGTATTTAGTTTTTGTGTGAAATGTACTATAAAATGTACAATAATATCAAATATATAGTTCAGATCAATCTTAAAGAGAGAATAAATAGATGGTAAATGCATAACTAGACTTTATCCATTCATAAAATGAAAAATAAATATGTCAATACTTAAAGCAGATAAATAAGCAAATCATAAATCATATATGGTCTAAGTGGAAGTTATGGATGTTGTAGGATTAATGATTTGGAGTAAAAAGTACCAATCCTATACAAATTTATATGTTTGTTGCGGACATTGTTGTGCGACATCTTTCATTCATTGCATAAACAAATTACTCACAACATTATTTGTTTGATGAAAATAGTGTGAAAGTGCAATAAGATATTTGTCACCATAATATCGTCGCAACACATTTGTGTCGCCAAAGATTAAAAAAAGGCGACAAATCAATTTGTTGCAACAATTATTTAATTTTTAAATAGTGAATTTATCTACAATATA
Organism: Olea europaea var. sylvestris; assembly: GCF_002742605.1. Taxonomy (NCBI): domain Eukaryota; kingdom Viridiplantae; phylum Streptophyta; class Magnoliopsida; order Lamiales; family Oleaceae; genus Olea; species Olea europaea. The sequence continues at coordinate 23,318 of NW_019246765.1, read as the reverse complement.
TTATAAAGAATTGGAGGTTTATTGAAAATGATAATCTATTAAGTAGATTAACTCAATTTTTACACAACCCATTACATATTCTATATTTAGTCAATTTCAAATTTATTAGCATTTTTACGACGGAGGACATACGTTTAATTACATAATGGTCCTTGACATAGACATCCATACTATTGTGGTTGTTGCTGATCGACTATCCATAGTGGTAACTATGTGTTGACAAGCATAATTACTTTCATATTAATCAGCATTGTAAAATCTACTTTATTGCGCAAGTCATCGTTAACTGTACATTAACTATGGATATTTTTCTAATTTGATTTGTAAATTTGTTAAATATTGACAACAGCAACCACTGTTATTGGAACTTAATTCTGCACTATAGAAATTGATTCAAACAATGGTAATAATTATTAGATAAAATTACAGCCAATTCCTCAACTTATTTAAAATAGAGCAATTAGGTTTCAACATTCAATTTGTAGCTATTGAGTCCCAAACTTTATAATTTCATAACTAAGTGGTCCTTAATGGAGGGTCGAGTTGAAAAATAAATAAATAAATAAATAAAATTGCCCCTAATTCCATTGGTGCATAAGCCTCCTCGTCCCAATCACCTCAGACCATTACATTATCAAAATTTTATCAAAAAACACTTGTTTGGACTACATTTGTTAAATTTTATTCCTAAGTTTCGACTAAAGTATACATATAAAAAAAAATAACGTCAATTTTTATCTGTAGCTAGAAGTCCAGTTGGTACATAATCAACCTGTTTGATAGAGTTTTTTGTTAATAGTTTTTGCGAAAAGTGAAATTTTATTTATTTTGAGAATGTATGATTTAAAATCAGGAAAAAGTTATGGTACACACTAAAAACATTTTATTGAAAGAATATATTGCTGAAAAAAGTTTAAAAATGAATTTTAGAAAATGGAGACCAAATATTATCTCAATAATCCTGATTTGACTTTCTAGAATTGTACAAGTAGGGTCCACATTCATGATTTTAGATTTTATATAGTGCAATGTAGTAAGAAAATATAAGTTGTATTTATTTCTACGTTGTGTCTGCATTTTTATATATGTTTAGTGATAATTTCCTGAAGGTACATAAACAGAAAGGATAATAAAATCTCCATACGGCAGTGTACAAAAAAACCTTAATTTATGGAATTAAATAGGTATACGAATCAAGACATTAAAGTAGAAAACAAAAGTAAGTAGTTCGTTGTGAATTTTATTTCTACAAGTGTACGGACCGTAACAAGTAATAGTGGATCTAAGAATCCGGATTGTTGATCCCACAAGAACTATATTCTAACCCTTAATTCAATTTATCTTTAACCACTATTTGATGAAAACAAATTAAAAATTAGAGGATTTGAATTTTAATCTAAATTCTAGAAAATAAATGGATGCACACATGATTGACTGGAAAATCAAATAATGAATGGACGTTAGAGCAGAATAACTTCATCTATTGATTATATTTACATCTCAAATTAAGACTCATATCTAATGTAGTGTTTGGTCGAATTCTTTTATTGTATTCAATTTATTCCTCTCGAGTTCTCATTGAGTCTATTTAACTAATTAAATTCCATATCCTCATGCAAATCTAACTTAATTAAACGAGTTCTTCATCCTAGAAATTCAATTATGACCGCAACAATTGGTATATGCATCTCTATTCGTTATACTAATTTATCGAATTTTACTACATGGTCTAAATCATAAACTCATATATCTATTCGTAAAAGATTCACAAAATCATCAAATCATTGATGAGATAATTTAATGCATTTATTTCATAGTAAAATCAACATATGAAAAAAATTAAAAACTAAGAATCTTAATAAGAGAATTTTAAGGATTTCAATTGGTTACATTATTCGCCATAATGAATTTAACTATTCATAATAAAAAGGAAAAAATCAGTAATCGTCATAGAATACATCACTGGATTTTGTATTAAAGATATAGTAGAAAAAGTAGATCTTTCACCAAAAATCTCTTCCTCTTCCAATTGATGCTCCACGTAATGAATTTCTCGATGTTTTTCTTCCTTGAAATCTTCTTTCGATTCTCCAATGGTGTTTTCTTGCCTTTCAATGTTTGAATCCCCTAAAAGTGTGAGAATTTCTGTATTTATAGGTCCCTCTATTCGTAAAAGATTCACAAAATCATCAAATCATTGATGAGATAATTTAATGCATTTATTTCATAGTAAAATCAACATATGAAAAAAATTAAAAACTAAGAATCTTAATAAGAGAATTTTAAGGATTTCAATTGGTTACATTATTCGCCATAATGAATTTAACTATTCATAATAAAAAGGAAAAAATCAGTAATCGTCATAGAATACATCACTGGATTTTGTATTAAAGATATAGTAGAAAAAGTAGATCTTTCACCAAAAATCTCTTCCTCTTCCAATTGATGCTCCATGTAGTGAATTTCTCGATATTTTTCTCCCTTGAAATCTTCTTTTGATTCTCCAATGATAATATTTTTCTTCCTCTTAATGTGTGAATCTCCTTTAAAGTGCGAGAATTTTCATATTTATAGGTCCCCTACCATGTGTAGAGAATAGGATTTTCTCTGGAGTTAACGGGCCAAAATTGTGCTCTAATGGATATGTTTACGGCGCCTGGGATGCTGTGCCGCAGCGCTGTGTCTGATTGGGGGTGGCGCCCAGGATCAGTCAGTGTTGGGTGCCGCAGCACCCTGAATGTGGCACTGCGAAGCTCGCACTCTGTTTTCTCCTTTATCTTTGGTGCCCTGGTGCCAACCGTCCGACACTTCAAGCATATATATATATATGCTTGAAAGTAAAAAGCTAATTTTAAGCAACTTTTACGTACGTTTAAACTTAGCCTAGCTTGCAACTTCGCCTAACGTGCAAGTACAAAAATTGAAGACAAAAACGTAGTATTTATTAGTATTGAGAAAAAAAGAATACTGTGTTAAATAAATATTTTAGTTTGAGGTTAGCATACAACAGAAAACTCCAGCTAAGAAAGATTGTTGATTCATTATCTTTAATTGCCCTCATTAACTCATAAATTTTCAGCCCTTAAATTATCCATCGCCACCATCTCCCTCCTCTCATCTCCACAACACCAACTCCTCCTCCTCTCTCTCCCCCCAAAATCATCCCTATTTTCTCTCTAAAAATGCCACAAGTGTTGCCAAATTTCTCTAGTTCTGTCAAACTCAAGTATTTGAAAATTGGGTACCAATACCTTGTTAATCACATTCTAACCTTCTTGTTGTTTCCAATCATGGTGGGAATTTTTGTTGGAATTCTCTGATTAGGCCCCGAAGAAATGCTCAAAATTTGGAGATCAGTTGATATTAACCTTGTGCAAATCTTGGGCTCTTCATTCTTGATCATCTTCATTTGCACTCTATATTTCATGTCAAAGCCTTGGTCGATCTATCTAGTTGATTACGCCTGTTACAAGCCACCTGTAGCATGGCGTGTGCCCTTCGCTAAATTCATGGAGCACTCTAGACTAATCCTAAAGGATAATCCCAAAAGCGTCGATTTTCAAATGCGAATTCTTGAAAGATCAGGCCTTGGAGAAGAAACCTGTTTGCCTTTTTTTCTCCCACACCATCCCTTTCAGCCATGGTTGTGAATAAGTACAAACTCAGAAGTAACATAGAGAGTTACAATCTTTCGGGAATGGGGTGTAGTGCGGGATTAATATCAATGGATTTGGCTAGAGATCTTCTGCAGGCACATCCAAATGCATATGCACTTGTTGTTAGTACTGAAATCATTACTCCTAATTACTATCAAGGTTCAGAAAGGGCAATGCTTCTTCCAAATCGTTTGTTTCGAATGGGGGGTGCTGCAATCCTTTTATCGAACAAGAATCGTGATAAACATCGTGCTAAGTACCGATTAGTCCATGTGGTTAGATCCCACAAGGGTTCTGATGACAAGGCCTATAAATGTGTGCATGAACAAGAAGATTCACAGGGAGAAGTTGGGATTAGTTTGTCAAAAGACCTTATGGCTATAGCTGGTGAAGCTTTGAAATCCACTATAACCACGATAGGCCCTTTAGTCCTTCCTGCATCAGAACAACTGCTCTTTCTCTTCACTCTAATTGGTCAAAAAATCTTTAACCCTAAATGGAAACCTTACATTCCTGACTTCAAACAAGCCTTCGAACACTTTTGTATCCATGCCGGAGGTCGAACCGTGATTGATTAACTTCAGAAAAACCTCCAACTATCTTCTGAACATGATGAGGCCTCAAGAATGACATTGCATAGGTTCGGGAACACATCATCGTCTTCGTTATGGTACGAAATGAGTTACATTGAGGCCAAAGTGTGGATGAAGAAAGGGGACAGAGTTTGGCTAATAGCTGTTGGAAGTGGATTCAAATGTAACAGTGCTGTATGGAAATGTAACAGGACACTTAAAACACCAACTGATGGACCTTGGCAAGACTGCATTGATATGTATCCAGTGCACATCCCAGAAATTGTGAAGCTCTAGAGGAATTTATTTGTCTTTTTCTGGTAATTTTAGCCTTGGATTTCTGAAAAAATTCTGCATGCATTTACTCATAAAATTTACTTCTATAATATAAAGAAGTATAATTTATTTAATTTTCCTCAAAATTTGATGTGATACTATCAGTTATTATGTATCATTTGAAGATGCGAATAAATGAATGAAGATGAAAAACATTCATGTTCTTGAAAACGGCATCTGTAAATTTTGTTTTTCACATGGTAGAAACCAGTAAAGAGTGCAGTTTCTTGCATGGAAGTAAATGTTTCAGCATTTACTAGTTTTCAGTCTCCCTCAGCACCCAGCTGTAAGTAGATTTCAGAATTTATAGGAGTAGTGACTGGTATGGATCTGGTATGGATCACGAATTAGGTACACATGTTTGGCTTGTGAGTATGGTTCGTGTATTAGAGATTATTGTGAAAAAAAATTTATGAGTTCTCGTGTTACATTTCTTCAAATATCAAGCTTGTTGAGAAGAGTAATCTAAATTCTTAAAATCTTATTAATGTAACATTTTTACTTTAATGCCTATGCAAAATGATGATTAGTTTCGTAATATCCATCTTGTAATCCTATTGTTGGCTTAATAGATTGTGCTTTTGGAGTTCCATTTAAAAAGGTCGACTTGATTAAGATGAGTGCCTTCAACCCATAGTTTTGAAACTTGACGTGACCTATGAACTAGTCAAGACACAAGGTCAAAAAGTCACTAATTCAACTGGTAGTGTCATTGGTTTAATTGGTGGGTAATCATTCGATAAAAAGTCCTAGTAAAATATTAATATGATAATGAGAAAATATTTAAGTTTAAACTCATAGTTAAAATAGTTATTTGACATTTTAATAATTTATAAGTAGTTATTTAAACCCGTAGCTCAATGGTTAGACTTTGGGTTTACTTCCTAATGATCAACAGTTCGAGTCCCTTCAGAGCTACTGAGGTGAGTACCCGACTGTAAACTTCAAGGTCCCGTGATATTAGTCGAGATGCACGTAAATTAGTCCGGACACCCAGGGTCCTAAAAAAAAATAAAAATAAATAGTTGTTTAATTTTTTTGTATTTGTTCGAAAATAATTTTTTATTATAAATGTGATTGAAGCAAAAAATAAATAAATGAAAAAAGGGTTTTTCTTTGATAGCTATCAATGTTTTAAAAATCGATCTAATTATCGACCTGGAAAAGAGAAAGAGTTAGGGTCGAAAGGTCAAATCGGAATTGAACCGTTGACTTTTAAAAAAATAATTAAACATATACATTTACAAAAACTAAAAATATGCATTTAATTTTTTTTTTTTTAAATATGCATTTACGTAAGTACTGATTTTTCAAAAACCGTCCGATTTTAAATGGTTTTGGGGCGAATTTTTAACTAGAGGGTTTATAAGTGTAGTTAGACCGATTTTGGTCCTGGATCCCGATTTTTCCAGCTAAACCGGTTGGGTTGATCTGGTTTTTAATGAGATAATGGTTAAAAGAAAAACTTCTTAGAAGAGTGGTGCCTTACCCTAACCTTGAGGTTTAAGATTCAAACTTCAGCATAAAAACTTTTTGGACAAAAACTCTGATAACCTGGTTCCTGCAAACAAGCTGGTCACCGGTTTTGCATCCCGGTCTATCATACCATTTATCTATATTGGCTGGTTGGATCCTAATTTTAAAACATTGGTTCAACTCTTATATGTTGACCATTATTTTTATTGTGATACAAAATTTTACTCTTAATTGTACTTAATAAAATTTGAGTGTGTCCGTGTCCCTTTTTATGTACAAAACATCACGATGAGGTCTCCAACACAAGAATTGTTTGTCATATTCACTCTTCTACTTTGTCTACTGGCAGCCTTCCACACTAAATACTATCACTAATCAGAGCAAAATTATAGTTGAGGGAGGCCAAGAGCTGGCGCATGTGCAGGTTAGGAAGTAATAATTGAAGTTGCAAAATAAATAACTTTACAATTGATGAAAGTTAGATTTTGTCCTATTTTAAAAAAAATAAAGTTTTGTTTGGCAGAAAATGTAAAAGTAAACTTTAAGCATGATGAAACATGCTCTACATGGTTAACTATTAAGTGAGAAAGTAGACGAGGATATCAATATAATCTTGTACGACTTTATGACGCGTTAGGTATATTACATTAAATAGAGGATAACTAATAAAATTTACATGTGCCTCTTTATAAGCTTCGCAAGAGTAAGTAGGGAAGTAACATGAGCAAGTGGATTGGGCTGTGTCCGAAAGCATAGGTTAAAGACAATATCTTATTATTATAGTCTTTCATTAGACGATCACTTTATTTATATTATTATTATTATTTTTTTGCTTTCCTGAAATGGTTCACTTGAGCTAGTCATGCCGAACTGTCCTGGATCTAGATTACTCAGGTGTTAAGCATAAAGACAAACCAACCGAAGATGTAAATCAGCTAGCAACCAAATCATGTTCCATGAGATAGATTATTAGCTTAATCCATCTTTATAACGTTGTTTTTCAAATTGTAACCTTATATTGATGTTTGCGCTGTAGATATATGGTAAAGTGTTAATTTAAAATACAATTTTTTCTTATAATATTTGTTTTTGTGTTATATTATATATTTTTATATAGTATCACAGCTCTTTTAAACTCTCAACAGTTCGCCCTATTTTTTTTCACTTCTCATTGTCGATTTTTTTCGCACTTTTGATCACCACAAATTTCCGAGATTCTCATCGATCACTGCTATGAAAACTAGTGCTATAACTGTTCCTCAAGTCGTGCATCCTCCATCCAATTCTCTTTTTCAGATTAATTCAGCTTCACAGCTTCCTATTCGGCTTACATTTACGAATTATTTTTTGTGGAAAGAACAATTTACCTCACTCTTCTGTGTTAGAGCTTAACCGGCAATAAAAAATAGCGAAATCGTGACAAAAAAAACGTTATTGCATTAACAGAGATTTTATTGTAAATATAATTTGCGACATAAATTTTTATGTTACATGTATTTGTCACCATAATGTCATCGTAACACGTATTTGTCGCGAAAAATTAAAAGGGAGATAGGTCAATATATAGCAACAATTATTCCAAAAAAGATTTTATGAGAAAAATATTTGTTGTAAATGCTAATTTAAAGATATATATATATATATATATATGTCGCGTCATCATTTTGTACATTTTTGCTTAATTTATTTTGTGACTTTTTTACATATATCTGGCATTTTATCTTCCAACATATCAAAAAAGTTTATTTCGCAATAAAAAGAGTTAGTCGCTTCAACGATGTACAATTGTTGTCTAATTTATTTTATCTTTATATATGTTGTGGATTTTATTTTAAAATATATGAAATCGTTACAAACTATTTTACTACAACGGATATTCATCTATGTGACAAGTTGTATTTGTAGTTGAATATGTATTACAGCACAAAGAATTTATGCATAATAAATATCACAGGAAAAAGCAAACCAAATGTTCTACAAGATTGTTTTAAATTTCACTATATTTATGCAGATATTTCTAAATTAAAATTTCAATAATAGAACAATGCCATAAATAACTTGTACATACTAAAGGCATAATGTGCAGATATTCTCGTGTTGTGAACACACACATGCTAGTTTCAGAATGGGATTAGCAAAATTTCTTCACAAATTCTGATGCCACATAACCTAAATTGAAGAAACATGGCAGTACATATAATTATTTAGTGTGTACCATATGCATAAGAACCTGTTATTGAAATTACCAGGGGAGAAGAATTCCAGCTCAAATATTTGTCCCTCAGAAACTAAAATATACCCGTGAAGAATGGTTTGGTTTGCAAATAAGTGTACCAGCTGCAAGAAAGGATTTTAGGAACGTCAAAAATAATAAAAATAATAAAAATAATAAAATAATAAAAAATAAAAAATATCAGTGATAATCATGATAAAATGTGATTCCAGAAACTTTTTTCATCAGAACACTGGATTAATGGAAAGGAGTGATGCATATCATTATTGTAAGCATGAAGACATGACCATTTTCGATGATGTATTTTTTCATTATCACGATAAGAAGTATATGTGATAACTGTTAGAAGTGTTACTCAAAATTAGGAGTCTAAATTGTATTAGATTTCTTACCTTTTTTTGGAACTCTTTTAGGGCTAGATTTTATACTATAAATACAGGGCTCCTCTTTCAGTATTGTTTAAGCCATTATTGCTGTAATTCTCTCCTTTCATTGATTGAATAAAATAACATCATTCCTTCTGCCAGTTCTTAATTTACTTACTTTAATCTTGTTCTTGGATTATTTGTGATATTGTTCAATACTCCAATTACAACAAGCGGAATTCATTAAATCTCAATTCCTGCATTATTGGTCAATCGGTCTCAACAAGTGGTATCAGAGCGGGGTTGTTGGTGGATTTTTGGCCTGAAATTGATCGGAAAATCGTCTGAAACCAGAAAATCAGAAAATGAATCTGTCTAATTTTTCGATTTTCTACCGGATCTTTTTTGCATTTTCTGGTCAAACCAAAAAGGAATTTGGAGAAACGAACACCACCAGTGGACTCAGCAGGCAGAAACAGTTCAGAAAGGGTCACAGGCCGTCGGCGCGTTTTCCGGCCAGTCGCTGGCGGTGGAACTCCGACGAGGAGAGTGGTGGTGCGTGCGGCGGTTTTCGGCGTCGGTGTCTTCAGGCAGTTTTATCCGGACGACGAGACAGACCTTGTGGTGGTGTCCAATTTCAATTTTGGACAAAATTGTGGTTCTAGACTATTTTGCCCCTTGCACGTTCGGTAGTTTTCAATTTTAGATATTGCGGGTTGCAAGTTCTTCCTGATTTGATTGAGATTTTTTAGAGATGAATTCGTTGAAGTATGAAATTCCTCTATTGGATCGCAATACAAGATTTTCACTGTGACAAGTAAAGGTGAGAGCTGTGTTGACGCAGATGGATCTTGATGATGCTTTGCTGGGTTTTGATAGGTTGCGAGCAAGCTTGTCTATGGAGGAGAAACAATGGAAGGATCGGAAGGCTTTAGCGCAAATCTAACTTCATTTATCCAACAATTTGCTGCAAGATGTTTTGAAGGAGAAGACAGCGACTGCTTTGTGGCTCAAGCTGGAGCAGTTGTGCATAACAAAAAGTTTGACGAGCAAACTGACTCTAAAGCAGAGGTTGTATTCTCGTCGCATGGTGGAAGGAGGGTCACTGCAGGACCACTTTGCTGTGCTCAAGGAGATCATTGCAGATTTGGAGACGTTGGAGGTAAAATATGATGAAGAGGATCTAGCCTTGGTCCTGTTGTGTTCGCTACCCAATTCTTTTTCGTCATTTCGTGATACTATTTTGTATAGTCATGACACGTTATCCATTGAGGAGGTATACGACGCCCTGTTCTCAAAAGAGAAGATGGAGTTGGTTGGAGATCCTGCATCTAAAAGTGGGGATGCTCTTGTTACTCATGGTGATCGAAGAAGGGATAGATCAAAGGTGAAGTACATCAATGTGTATTGTTATTACTGCAAGAAGAAAGGACAGATCAAGAAAGATTGCGACAAGTTGCAAGGTAAAGGTGATTTACATGCAAATCATGCGGGGCAATTAGGTAATTCGAACGAAACTAATATTGCTGAAAATTTTTGTGATGATGGAGATGTGATGTTGGCTGTATCTGACGGGAAATCCAAACCTGAGGAGTGGATTCTGGATTCTGCTTGTTCGTGTTATATGTGTCCCAATAGGGCTTTGTTTCAAACATATGAGATGGTGAAGCAAGGTGGAGTTGTCATGGGAAACAACCAATCTTGTCGAGTTGCAAAAATCGGTCGGGTCAGATTGAGGCTACAGGATGGAACAACGAGGACACTTGATCAGGTTCGCCATGTTCCAGACTTGACAAAGAATCTCATATCATTGAGTACCTTGGATGAAAAAGGGTACAAATTTTCTGGTGGAGGTGGAGTCTTGATGGTTCGAAGGGGTGTCCAAGTTGTACTGGAGGGACAGAGAAAATCCCTTTTGTACATCTTGCAGGGGAGCGCAGGACCAGTTCAGAGACATTTGGACAAATTCAGTACCGTGGTGGACATTCAATTTGGTACAGTACCTCTCGGGTTTGGTTCTGGGTTAGTTAAGAACTTTGTTCAAGGGAGTGTTGGTGATTCCGCTTTGCCACCAATTTTAGCGAGTTCACTGTGTCCTTGTAATGCCAATGGACTCATGGAACGTAGGTACAGTTTTGGAGATGTCTGTAATGCTTTAGAAATCATTGACGGTGACAATATTGGCAAGGGACTTTCTGATTGTGCATTTGGTGTGGTTTCTGCTATAGGGTGTGCTTCGACTCTGTCCAGTGATTGTTAATTCCAAGAGGAATTTTGGGAACCGGTTTGGGTTCGAGTGTTGCTTGTGGACGTCAGGAGGGGAAACGTGTTATCGTGGAGAGTTTGGTTATTGCGTTGAGGAGATTGGTCAGTTCATTCTGATGTAGACGGATTATTTCTCAAGGTGGAGAAATTTTGGAGTTTCGTTCGTTGCACCGGAATTTGAGTCAAGGTGGAGATTGTTAGAAGTGTGACTCAAATAGGAGTCTAAATTGCATTAGATTTCTTACCTTTTTTGGAGACTCTTTTAGGACTAGATTTTATACTATAAATACAGAGCTCCTCTTTCGGTATTGTTTAAGCCATTATTACTGTAATTCTCTCATTTCATTGATTGAATAAAATAACATCGTTCCTTCCGCCAGTTCTTCTTTTACTTACTTTAATCTTGTTCTTGGATTATTTGTGATATTGTTCAATACTTCAATTACAACAAGTGGAATTCATTAAATCTCAATTCTTGCATTATTGGTCAATTGGTCTCAACAATAACCACAATACCAAATTGAATCTTATTTCAATAAATTTAACTTTATCATTTCTTTTAATTCTGGAATGAGCAATTTTTTGTCAAACACGTGTAGATGACTTGTTGGTCTTATTACTAACTTCAATAATCTGTTAGACAACCAATACAAGCAAGAAGCATAGTACATAGAAGTCAGGCAAGAATAAGAAACCACACCTATTACATTTTGTTGAGATTACAACTTAGTAAATTAGTAAAATCATTTCAGAAGATAGAAACTATTAATAGATATTCAATCGTTTCTACCAAACATGCTATTACCATGTTCCAAATGTACTCTCTCGCTTTTTACTTAAACGTCCTATACTATGTGAGTTGGCTTAAGTTATTTAAAAATATTCATGTTACCTATATACAGATGGTGGATAATAGATTGCAAATTGAAGAAATCATCACCAACTTTAAATATCTAGAATTTACTAGACTTAAGCATGTAGAATATCCTAGAGACTCATTATTTACTGGAAATGAAGACCACCACCATTCGTGAAAAATCTAGAGAATAGAATTGTGAAGCCAATGGAAAAATTCTCAAGAATAATGTAGGCAATAAATTCCACCAACATATTTTTCCTATATATATGTGTTGGCTGAATGTGTGTGTGTGCATGAGGAGAGAAATTTATGAGTGTGAAGAGAAAGAGAGTGAACAGCGAGATAGAGTGAGCAGAGAGTAGAAGAGAGAGAAAGAGTGTTGTAGAGAGGAAGTGGGTTTAGAAATTTATTGTGATAGTAGTATTCTATAATTAAATAAGTGTGAGTAAAAGTGTCATATTGTATAAAATTTCCTTTCAATAAAATAATATTTTTGGGATTTAAATTCATTAATTTGGTATCAAAGCAAGACAGTCCGAGAAGGATTTTTGAGCTTCTCGAGTTCGTGCTCAAAAGGGCTTTTTGAAGCTTTCATAAAGCTTGCATAGTTATGAGAAGGTAAATCAAGTCATTGTAGGCAAAGTAAAGAAGCTCAATAATCATAATTACACCACAGGACAAAATTGCATGGAGTCATATCTCTAAGGGTAGGACCTATGAGAAGTAGTTGGCGGAAGTGATGTGATGCCGCAAGAGGAGACTGGAGTTTGGAAAAAGTGGAGAATCAAAGCGGGTAAGACTTTGTTTTTTATAAAAACAACAATCGAAAAAAAATTGTTAGAGCATATAAGAGACAAGACTATACCAAAAGAAGCGTGGGATACTTGGGCCTCATTATTCTCGAAGAAAAATTATCCGAGTTTGCACTTTTTGGAGAACGAGCTTATCTCGATCACTCTAGAGGATTTAACGATAAGTCAATACTTTAATAAAGTTAAATCCATTTGTCGCGAAATTTCAAAGTTAGATGCTTCAAGTAAAATTTCGGAGTCTTGAATAGGAAGAATAATTATACATGTATTGAGAACCGAATTTAGAAGTTTCATTGCCGCAAACAAGGTTTGTTAGATCAACCTTCATTAATCAATCTTGAAAATTTTTTTGCCAGAGCAACATCTAGAATTTGCTAGATTTAAGTATGTAGAATATTCTGGAGACTCATTACTTGTTGAAAATGAAGACCACCACCATTCATGAAAAATCTAGAGAGTAGAATTGTGAAGCCAACGGAAGAATTCTACAAAAAAAAATGTAGACAGTAAACTCCACCACCATATTTTGCCTATATATCTGTGTTAGCTGAATGTATGTGTGCATGAGGAGAAAAAGTTATGAGTGTGAAGAGAAAGAGAGTGAACAGAGAGATAGAGTGAGCTGAGAGTAGAAGAGAGAGAAAGAGTGGAGCAGAGAGGAGGTGGTTTAGAAATTTATTGTGATAGTAGTATCTTATAATTAAATAAGTGTGAGTGAAAGTGTCAGAGTGTCGTATTGTATAAAATTTCCTCTCAATAAAATAATATTTTTGGAATTTAAATTCTCATAAAATTAGAGTGGATTAGCAGCCTTCGACTGAACATCTAATAGCAAAAGAAAAACTTCGAAGTTGCACAAAGGAAAAAAAAAAATTTGAGTGCTTAAACTTATATGAACTTTTGCCAAAAGAAGCATATGATTGGATTACTACCTGACAAATGATCTGCAACCTTTTTCCTTTATGTTATATTTCCTTTTTGAGTTCTGGTATGATCTATTATTAAAAAATCTTATGTCAACTTTAATAGAGAATCACATGAAATCTAGTCAACTCAGGCAAACAATGAGGCCTTTGTACAATTTCAGCTTTAATAATTGGAAGGTACTTTGTAGTTCTTGACTTGAGTAGAGCTATTCAAACCCAAGAATGTTCGGTAATTGATTGATAATATCTTGTCTCCAAAGTCTATACATGGTCTGGGCACATTTTTTCAAGATAAAACACTTATTATAGTTAAGACAAGGGGACGAATATGAATGTTGTCTCTTCAATTAATCATTCATAGTCCTTTTTTCTCTTACTACTCTCTCTCTAGCTCTCTTTCCACTTCAAACAATTTCTGCACTGTACCAAGGAAACAATTTGTCCATTTCAAGAAATTTCTTCATTGTTCAAATATTTTGTCCATTGTCAACTAACATCCTGCCACTTTTTTTCTTAATGGACAATAGTATATCCCTGTCAGATCATTTATAGTCCACTATACATTTGATATGCGGTTATCTGATCGTCCCAACGAATCACGTCACAAGCGAATATGGATAATTCAATCCCTGAAAGAACTCGTGAGAAAATCTGGTTTGTATTTTTTAATCTTATTTCTTTCGTGCTATCTATTGCTTTATGGTCTTCTCTCCACGGATTTGCATCAATATCCACCACCAACCAAATTCTATCGTATATTTAGGTTCAGATTCTATTCAACAGGTTAACACAATGTCCTATTTCAATGAAACGTCAAAAAATGCCACATTGTGCAGAGAAAGAAGAGAATTCTATCAATATCTTGTCTACAGATAATTGGATGGTACAAAGATAGAATTGAAATGTACACAGATATAGATCACCTTTAATTCAGCAAAAGGATACTATTGGAAACTAACAAATATTACTGACTCTAAATTCATCCACTTAATCTAATACGACATTTCATTTCAACCATTACTTAGCTCTACCGAAGAAACTTGTTATTCCGAAAGAATACGGTAAAAATGGATTTATCATAATCCTATTAGAGCAACAGTATACAACATGACTGTTATATTTCTAACTTGAATCCTTACCATCTTCTTTAAACAAGTAGAGGGAGCTGACAATCAGATCGGGGAAACCTAATCCATCACAACAAAGAAGAGACCTAGAAAAAGTCCTCTAGCCATTGAGACAGAGCTTAGTTGGGTCTATTCATATGGACATTAGAAATCTCCTAACTACTGCAGTAAAAGGTAACCGCTACCATTGCTTGGTTTAAAACTACACAACCCTTAGGAGGCTTATCAACTCGATTGTCCTTCAAAGGAAAGAAGAAATATTCTAGGTTACTAGAAACTAAGCAAGCCCTACATCACTCTACTGTCCTTTATATATGGCCTTGGTAGCTATGTTTTGGAGTTACTGAACTTCATCAAGCATCACATTAGTCACTGAACTTTGTTCCATCCCACTCTATCACTCACAGGATGGAATCCGTTAGTAGATCTGCTTACGTGGATGACAGAGAAATGATATGGCTAGTTAAATCACTCGAAATGGTAAGTTAAATGTCAAGTTACCACCACATCAGCAATTAATTCTTCCAAACATGCTTCATAAGTTTTAACCATTTGGGATGGTGCCATGGTTACTCTTCACACGAGCAAGAGAAGGCATCAACAATGTAAATTGCACCTTCGGGCTGCTCCGCCCTCCCTACTTGACCAACATGAATGTCTCTTTTCATCTCACAATTCCCTCTCTCCTCGCCATTCAAGCCAGGGTTTGACCTTATCCCGAAAGGATGGACAATTGTGTCTCTAGAAGGAGTTCTAATGGCAATAGGTTCCGTGCTAAAAACCTCCTTTCCCTTGGATAAATAATCTCCTCCAAAGAAGGGACCTCAAACTCCTATTGGCCATTAGTCTAAGACCTATCATGTGTTAGGAGTGTGACTCAAGTAGGAGTCTTTTGAAAAGGCGTATTCGACTTGGATTAGGAGAATATTAACCTAGGGTTTAAGGAAACTAAGTTGAATAAGGAAACAAAATCCTGTTGAAACTGGGTCTCCTAATTGTAATATATTTTCTTGCCTTTTAGGACTCTTCTAGGATTGACATATAAATACGAGGCT
Organism: Olea europaea var. sylvestris; assembly: GCF_002742605.1. NCBI lineage: Eukaryota > Viridiplantae > Streptophyta > Magnoliopsida > Lamiales > Oleaceae > Olea > Olea europaea. Next base: position 7,636 of record NW_019246765.1, on the reverse strand, counting down.
CCTCTGGTCAGTTTGTAGATAGCAACATAGAAATAGTATTACTAGTCAGTCTTGTATTTTCTATACTGTTGAATTAATAAACATCGTTCATCTGCTTTTACTCTTTGCGTTCTTTCTTTACAAATTCAATCTTGTGTTTTCGTGGTGTGATATAGTATACTTTAATATTGTCATTAAATATCGTTCTTTATATTTCAGTTTGGAATCAACGAGTGTTATTAGAGCTTTCGTACCCAACAAGTGGTATCAAAGCTTGGTTCCTTTCGTAGATTGGTTGAGATTTTTTCGAGATGGCTGGGTTCAAGTATGATATTCAGCAACTAGATCGCAATATAAAATTTTCTTTGTAGCAAGTAAAGATGAGGGCTGTACTGGCACAGTTAGATTTGGATGATGCGTTGCTGGGTTTTGAGAAGATGCCAGCTGATTGGACAATGGAGGAGAAACAACAGAAGGATCGGAAGGCTGTGTCGTTGATTCATCTTCATTTATCCAATAATATTCTGCAGGATGTCTTGAAGGAGAAGACGATCGCTACTTTATGGTTGAGACTAGAGCAGTTATGTATGAACTAAAGTCTTACTAGTAAACTTGCTCTTAAGCAGAAGCTATATTCCCATCGCATGGCAGAATGAGGATTGCTGGAAGATCACATTGTCGTGTTCAAAGAAATAGTTGCAGATCTGGAGATGTTGGAGGTTAAGTATGATGAAGAGGATATTGCCTTGATCCTGTTGTGTTCGCTGCTTGAGTCATATGCATCGTTTCGGGATACTATCTTGTATAGTCGAGATATATTGACTATAGAAGATGTCTATGATGTTTTGCACTTAAAGGAGAAAATGAAGCATTTGGTTGGAGCTACATCAAAGGATGGGGAAGGTCTTGTATCTCAAGGTGGTCGATGAAGAGGTGGATCGAGAGTTATATTTAGCAATGTGACCTGTTACTACTACAAAAGGAAGAGACATATTCGGAAGGATTGAGATATGTTGCAGGATAAAGGTGATTTAGCTATAAATCATGTGGTGCAACCTTTGAATTCAGATGAAACCAATGTAGTTGAGAATTGTTCAGATGGTGAAAAGGTGATGTTGATCGTGGTATCTGATGTGGAATCTAGGCCTGACGAGGAGTGGATTCTTAATTCAGCATGTTCGTACCATATGTGTTCCGATATGAATTTAATTCAGACATATGAAGCTGTTCAGCAAGGTGGAGTTGTAATGGAAAACAACCAATCTTGTCATATTGTTGGGATCAGTCGAGTCAGATTGAGGCTGCGGGATGGAATATTTAGAACAATTGATCAGGTTCGACATGGTCTTGACCTGAAAAGGAATCTCATTTCACTAAGTATCCTGGATGCAAAAGGGTATAAATTCTTTGGAAGAGGTGGAGTCTTGAAGGTCCGAAAGGGAGTCCGAGTTGTACTGGAGGGACGGAAAAGAACCTAGTTCTACATTTTGCAGAGAAGGGCAGAACTAATTAAGAAGAGACATTTGGTCAAGTTTAGTACCGTGGTGGAAGTTTAGTTGGGTACAGGATCTCTTGTGTTGGGCTTTGAGTCGATTCAAAACATTGTTAGGAAGAGCGTTGGTGATTCCCCTTTGTTACCAATTTCAGCGAGTACACTATATCCAGTTGTTGGGGTAGGACTCATCTAGTGTAGGTACTGTGGCGTCAGCAATGCCTAGGATGCTTCTATGGACGTTGAAGGAGACAGTTCCAGCAAGGAGACAGTTCCAGCAAGGGGCTTTTTGATCAAGCATTTGGTTTAGTTCTTACTACAGGGTGTGCTTCGGCACTGCGTGATCAACATTAATTCCTTGGTGGAATTGGGAATCCTGGGGATTGGGTTCAGGTGTCAGTTGTGGACGAGTGTTTGGTTTATATGGAGTGGTTACTGTGTCGAGGAGATTCGACCAATTAATTTCAATACAGATGAATTTGAAATCTAGGAGTTTCATTCGTAGCACCGAAATTTGAGTCAAGGTGGAGATTATTATGAGTATGACTCAAATTGGAGTCTTTTGAAAAGGTGTATTCGACTTGGACTAGGAGAATATTAACCTAGAGTTTAAGAAAACTAAGTTGAATAAGGAAACAAAATCCAATTGAAATTGAGTCTCCTAATTGTGATATATTTTCTTGTCTTTTAGGACTCTTCTAGGGCTGGCCTATAAATATGAGGCTCATCTGGTCAGTTTGTAGAAAGTAACATAGAAGCAGTATTGCAAATCTGTCTTATATTCTCCATATTGTTAAATTAATAAACATCGTTCCTCTGCATTTACCCTTTGTGTACTTTCTTTACAAATTCAATCTTGTATTTTCGTAGTGTGATCTAGTATACTTCAATATTATCAATAAATCTCGATCTTTATAATTCGATTTGAAATCAACGTGTGTTATTGGAGCTTTCACGCCTAACATCTTGTAACTCTTCCACTTTAGACTTCATGTGAGGAAAAAAATAGATAGGAAGGAAGAAACATAAATAATAGAGAAAGAATAAAAAGAAAAGAATACCTCAAAAAACTCATAAAGCAACCTAAAATCGATTGGAATTCCCTAGAAAGGAAGTTATGTTGGAAAAAAATGAAAAAATACCTCGCGGATAATGAAGAGAAATGATGGAGACCCTCTGTGAAAGCTAAGGAGGATAAACTGGTCATATCTAAGGGAATTTGTTAGCTTATTGGACGACCTCAATATTCTGATTAATATTTTATTTTTTAGGCTTTTTGATATGGACAATTACTGTGCTACCGAGTCTGATCCATTAACTAATAAAATGAATTTTCTAAAATGCGACTTTACCTCTTGAGTTGGCTGAACTTAGCCTTATAAGTAGTGATACTGTAACTGTTGGATTTGATATTTTAGTAATACTATATAAGCTTTCCAACCGTCCATTTCTTCGGTTGGCTATGAAATTCTAGGGTTTTCTGGTTTCTTTTTCTTTGAACAATAGTTTCGTCTTTTTCTTTGTGTTGTAATCTCTGTGAAATCCTTAGTGATATTTCAATAGTGTATTTTGTATACAAAAGAGATTTTTAAGAAAATTGTTTGTAGTGTTATTGTTTTTAGATGGGCGAGAGAAAACTCTATGGGAAAATCTTTATACATTTGATATGTACTATTTTTGATAATTTTAGTGTATTTGAGCAATATCTCTTGTTAGATGCTCAACGTGCTAGGTAGGCCTAGTTGAACATTTGGGCCCCAAGGAGTGAAAATTCGTATGTTCTTCCATTTTTTTTGTTATACAATTTATGATTCTAAGATCAACAAGTGTATTGGAGCTTTCTTTTAGAGGATTAGGTTTAGGGTTTGTTTTTTGTATAGACCTAAAAAATCTTCGAAATTTTTTTGAAAATGATTTTATTTTCTGAAGAGTTTTATCACGAACTTCAATCTAGTTTTTTATTGGATCTCTTTAAAGATTTTGGTATACTTGGTGTTTGATCTTTAAATCTTTTGAATCGTTGATGGTTTTGATGAAAAACTCTTTGACTTACCTTTGATCTTGAAAAATCTTGTGTTTTTTGGGAAATTGTGGCGATCTGACTCTGTACTCACTACTGAGTTGAGGTGGTGTTGTGAACTTGTTCTGAGTACTTGTAAGTTGAGTTAACTTATTGTGATTTTTGCTGGTTTTCTTAACTTACTGTTGAGTTACACTAAGTTGTTGTGGCTCTTTGGCTTAGGTTTGGATTTCTAAACTGGTTCTAATATTCTTTTCGTATTCTCTACTTTTTGAAACATTGAGGCTTCAACTCTGAAATAATCTTCCACACTCCCTTATTTTTAGTCGACTATTAAACTGTTCCTTATTCAATTTGACTTGGTTATTAAGATAAGTGATTTACCACTGCTTATCTTTGTCCAAGATCTCATATGAGGATCTAGTAATTTGAAGGAGTAGTGGATTAAAGGATCGCCACTCCTTAAACTTGTCAGATTTGCCAAACCAAGTTGATAATTTTTGCCTGATTTGACCATTCTTCTAGTTATATAATTCTTTATACTTGAATTGTATAACCTACTTTATAGTTTGTGTAAATTACATGATAAGGAGATATATATGTAATATTCTACCCCATTCTGAAATTTGCATATTCTATAACTCTCTCATATTGCATGGATTTGTTATATTCAATGTGTTGTATAAACTTGATTTTGTGATTTTATTTGTTAATATGAGAACTGCACACAAATAAGGTTGAGTTCTAGAGAGATACTGAAGACTTTATTTTCTGGTGCCAAAAGATGAGAACTATGTTGTTACAAAGAAATAATTTCTTCTTCTAAAGCCAATGGAATTTACACAAGTTAAACCATTAGTTGGAAACAGCTCTCTAGTTGTGAAATCTCATGGTGATAAAACCTTAGCTAGGGACAAGAGACTTAACCATATCAATGGAAAGGGATTGATGATTTTAAATACTAGGATGTTTTGGAAAAAGATAACATTGAAAAATTTAAGTTTTTTGAAGATTGTGTCATTTAAAAAAAAAAATTACCTTTTAAAACTAGAACCAGAAATTCACTTCAATACTTGAATATTTACATGCTGACCTGTGGTGTCTAGTATCAGTATATACATTAAGTTGATTTAGATTCTACCTACTTATAGTAAATGATTTTTCAAGAAAAATTGGATCTTTCTTTTAAAATCTAAATGTGACACTTTTTAAAACTTTAAACAATGAAATTTAATGATTGAAAATCAAGCTAATAAGAAAGCCAAAGGACTTAGAATAGATAATGGTTTGAAATTTGTAATTTTGAATTTGACTCTTTTTGTAAAGAATTTGTAATTTTGAGGCATAGAACATTAACATACACTCTTCCACAAAATGGTATTGCCGAAAGAATAAATAGAACCCTACTAAAAAATGTGAGATATATGTTATTAAGTTCCAGTCTTCCAAAACTTTACTGAGAATAAGCTCTAAAAACTATCACTTATCTAATTAATATAATTTCTTGAAGTTCTTTTTATTCTCAAGTCCCAGCAACTCTATGGTCTGAAAGTCTAAACTTAAGGTTTTTTATTGTACTGCCTACTTTCATCAAGATGACGACAAACTTGAACTTATATCTAAAAAATGTGTTGTTCTGGGTTATGGAGAAGAAACTAAGGGTTAAAGACTTTAGGTAAGAAGCAAAAATGGGTTCAAAGTTATCATCAACAGAAAAGTCATTTTTTAATGAAAGTCGGTTTCTTTGCAAAAGCTCCTTATATCATAAATCAAATCAATATGTTTTTTGTTAAAGAAAATGTCCTAGAAAATTAAGGAAATGACCTTATTGAATTTAATGACTTCATTAAGGTGATGACCACTCAATTGGAAATGAATCGGTCTCAAGATAAATCTGAAAATGAAAATGAATCTCAGATTACTACTCTTGATAATTATCAGTTAACCAGAGATAGAAGAGATAGGTTTCCTTTTAGCAGAATTGACACTGATGAATTTGTGACCTACTCTAAATTAGAATTTGTTAACTTTGAACCAATGACCTTTGAAGAAGCTATCAACTGCAAAGAATCTAAAGGATGGAATCCATGAAGGAATAAATGGATTCCTTAATGAAGAATAAGATAAGGATTCTGGTTGATAAGCCTAAAAATCAAAAGATTTTTTTAATACAAATGGGTTTACAAAGTTAAAGCGGCCAAACCTAATTTTGAGGTAAAAGATATAAGGCCAGACTCATGGCCAAAATTTTTACACAAATAGAAGGTATTGATTACAATGAGATCTTTCACCCGTTGCTAACTATACCTCAATCAAAATATTCTTGCCCTTACAACTCATTTTGACCGGGAATTAGACTAGCTTGATCTTAAGATTGCATTTCTAAATGGTGATCTATGAAAAAAAAACCATTTATCTGAATCAACCAAAGGGATTTGAACTGAGTTCTAAATCAGAAAAGGTATGTTTGCTAAAGAAGTCTCTTTATGGCTAGAAACATGTGGATCTGATTCTATCTACCTATTATTATATGTTGATGATATGCTTCTTGCTTGCCATGATAGATTTGAAATTGATTCCGTTAAATCAAAACTAAAAACTGAATTTGAAATGAAAAATCTAGGACAAGCTAAAAGAATTTCAAGAATGGAAATAAAAAGAGAGAGAAATAATTGTGTTTTGTGCATTAATCAAAGCTCTTATGTAAACAAATTACTTGAAAAATTTTCTATGACTAAACGCAATCCTGTTACTCTGCATATTACAAATCATTTTAAACTTTCAAGTGAACAATCTCTAAAATTGAATCTAGAATAGTTCAGTGGAGATTGTTAGCTTATTGGACTGCCTCACTATACTAATTAAATGGATTATTTCCTATTATATTTTTTGGGCTTGCTAAGATGCACCATTATTGTGCTATCGGGTCTGATCCAGTAACTGATAAAACTCTTTTTTCTAAAATGCGAGTTTGCCTCTTGAGTTGGTTGATCTTGGCCTTACACATGGTCATGCTATGACCACTGGATCTGATATTTTAGTGATACTATATAAGCTCTCTAATCATCTTTTTCTTAGGTCGATTGTGAGATTCTAGGACTTTTTGGTTTCTTTCTATTTTTATTCATTTTCTTCTTTGTGTTGTTATCTCTGTGAAATCCTTAGTGGGATCTCAATGCCATGTTAAAGTCAAAAGAAAGATTTAAGAAGATTGTCATAGTATTACTAATTCTAGAGATGCAAGATAAAACTCTGTGAAGAAATCTCTTATTTATTTTTACATTTGATTTGTACTATTCTTGATGATTCTAGTAGATTCGAGCAAAATCTACTTCGTAGATGCTCAACATGGTAAGTAGGCCTTTGATTGAACATTCGGACCCTAGAAGAGAAAAAATTTGTGCGTTCTTCCATTTTTTGCAATTTTTACTTTCTTACAAACATTTTGTTATATGATTTATGATTTTGAGACCAACAAAATTAAAAAATTCAAATCAACAACCCAGATTGTTCCCACCAAATTATACCTTCTTATAGAAAGATTGGCCGTGGAAGCTTTCGGGATTTGGAATCTAACACAACTCACAATCTTCTAGATTTCTATCGGTTGTCACGGCTGTCATACGCTAAAACGTAGAAACTTCATATTAACCTACTAAACTATACTGGGGTCTGAACCATATCCATTTTATAGTTTAAACTTTGGGGGCTACTTTTTGTCTCCCTCATAATTATTTAATGGAAAAATTGTAGCAGCAGTTCTTAACCTTTTCGTTTTTTACACACTTTACCCTAACCTTCATTTTGTGCCAGCGAAAATCCCTAACCTTTCATAAATATGCATATAAGGTCCATTTGGACGAAAACAGTTCAAAACACTATCAGTTGACTGAAAAAATTTCTTGAACTAGCTGCTATCGTGACAATTTTATTGGATGTTGAAACATTTTTGAAAGGCGTTTTTTGGAAGATTTTATCAGATGTTGATTCCTTAATTTTCCTAGTCAACTAACTATGTTTTGGATGATTTCCTCCCAGATGAACTTCATGTGCATATTTAAAAAAGGTTAGGAACCTCCAGTGGCACAAATAAAGGTTAGGGTAAAGTCTACAAAAAATGAAAATGTTAGGAACCTCGGGTGCAA
>NW_019246764.1:908-1446 GCF_002742605.1 Olea europaea var. sylvestris | reverse complement strand
TCAGCCAATTTCGACACAGTCAAGAAAAATGACGAAATTGACCCCGGCGCGATTTTTGATCCCGATCAACCAGTCAAATTTTCCCCAATTCCGACATAGTCGCGAAAAATGACGAAATTACACCCGGGGCGATTTTTGTTCCCGATCAACCTGTCAAATTTGAGCCGATTCCAACACAGTCACGAAAAAAGACGAAATTGCCCCCGGCGCGATTTTTGTTTCCGATCAACCTGTCAAATTTGTGCCCATTCCGGCACAGTCGAGAAAAATGACGAAATTGCCCTCGGCGCGATTTTTATCTCAAATCAAACAGCCATATTTCAGCCAATTCCGACACAGTCGAGAAAAATGACGAAATTGCCCCCGCCGCGTTTTTTTGTTTCCGTTCGACCAGTCAAATTTTAGACAATTCCGACACAGTCGCGAAAAATGACGAAATTACACCCGGCGGTTTTTGTTCCCGATCAACCTGTCAAATTTGAGCCCATTCCGACACAGTCGAGAAAAATGACGAAATTGCCCCCGGCGCGATTTTTAT
>NW_019246764.1:0-748 GCF_002742605.1 Olea europaea var. sylvestris | reverse complement strand
TGACGAAATTACACCCGGCGCGATTTTTGTTCTTGATCAACCTGTCAGATTTGAGGACATTCGGACACAGTCGCCAAAAATGACGAATTTGCCGTCGGCGTGATTTTGGTTTTCGATCAACCAGTCAAATTTTAGCCAATTTCGACACAGTCGAGAAAAATGATGAAATTGCCCCCGGCGCGATTTTTGTTTTCGATCAACCTGTAAAATTTTAGGCAATTCCGACGCGGTCAAGGAAAATAACGAAATTACCCGCGACGAGGTTTTTGTTCCCGATCAACCTGTCAAACTTGAGCCCATTCCAACACAGTCGCGAAAAATGACGAAATTGCCACCGGCGCGATTTTTGTTTCGATCAACCTGTCAAATTTTACCCCATTCCTACACAGTCGCGAAAAATGACGAAATTGTCCCGGGACGGTTTTTATTTCCGGTCAACCAGTCAAATTTTAGCCGATTCCGACGCAGTCGAGAAAAATGATGAAATTGCCCCGGCACGATTTTTGTTTCCGATCAACCCGTCAAATTTTAGCCAATTCCGACACAGTCGCGAAAAATGACGAAATTACACCCGGCGCGATTTTTGTCCCCGATCAACCTGCCAAATATGAGCCCATTCCGACACATTCGAGAAAAATGACGAAATTGCCCCTGACGCGATTTTTGATTACGATTAACCCGTCAAATTTTAGCCAATTCCGACACAGTCGCGAAAAATGACGAAATTACACCCGGCGCGATTTTTGTT
>NW_019246763.1:0-1446 GCF_002742605.1 Olea europaea var. sylvestris | reverse complement strand
TAATTATTCGGAGGCCTAAACAAAGGAATTTGGCTAAAATCCCGTGATCCCGGGTCTGTGCCCCGAGTCCAATTTCTGGGGCCATTTCCAATCAGCCTGCCAAATTTCGGCCTATTCCGACACCGTCGCAACAAATGTCGAAATTTTCCCTGATGTGGTTTTTCTTTGTTAATTTTCTATCCAACACTTCTTCATCTTGACATAATTAATACAGAAATTAATTATTCGGAGGCCCAATAGAAGGAATTTGGCTAAAATCTCGTGATCTAGGGTCCACGCCCCGAGTCCAATTTCTCGGGCCGTTTCCAATCAACCTGCCAAATTTTTGCCCATTCCGACACCATCGCGACAAATGACGAAATTGCCCCTAGTGCAGTTTTTCTTTGTTAATTCTCTGTCCAACACTTCTTCAACCTGACATAATTATTATAGAAATTAGTTATTCAGAGGCCTAACCGAAGGAATTTGGCGAAAATCTCGTGATCCTGGGTCTGTAACCCGAGTCCAATTTTTCGGGACGTTTCCAATCAACCTTCCAAATATCAGCCCATTTCGACACCGTCGGTCAAATGACAAAATTGTCCCTTGTGCAATTTTGCATTGTTAATTTTCTGTCCAAAACATCTTCAACCTGACATAATTAATGCGAAAATTAATTATTCAGAGGCCTAAACGAAGGAATTTGGCTAAAATCCCGTGATCCCTGGTCTCTAGCTTGGGTCCAATTTTTGGGGTTGTTTCCAATCAACCTGCCAAATTTCGGCCCATTCCGACACCGTCGCTACAAATGATGAAATTCCCCCTGGTGCGGTTTGGAAATTAATTATTCGGAGGCCTAAACGAGGGAATTTGGCTAAAATCCCGTGATCCCGGGTCGATGCCCCGGGTCCAATTTCTGGGTTCGTTTCCAATCAACCTGCCAAATTTCGGCCCATTTCGACACCATCGCGACAAATGACGAAATCCCCTTGGTGTGGTTTGGAAATTAATTATTCAGAGGCCTAAACGAGGGAATTTGGCTAAAATCCCGTGATCCCGGGTCTATGCCTCGAGTCCAATTTCTGGGGCCGTTTCCAATCAACCTGCCACATTTCGTCCCACTCCGACACCATCACGAAAAATGACGAAATCACCCCTGGTGTGATTTTTTTTTGGTTAATTTTCTGTCCAACACTTCTTCAACCTGACATAATAAATACGAAAATTAATTATTCGGAGGCCAAAACGAAGGAATTTGGCTAAAATCCCGTGATCCCAGGTCTGTACCCCGAGTCCAATTTCTGGGTCCGTTTCCAATCACCCTGCCAAATTTCGGCCCATTACGACAACATCGCGACAAATGACAAAATTGCCCCAGGTGCGTTTTTGCGTTGTTAATTTTCTGTCCAACACATCTTCAACCTGACATAATTAATACGAAAATTAATTATTCAGAGGCCTAAATGA
>NW_019246762.1:0-1446 GCF_002742605.1 Olea europaea var. sylvestris | reverse complement strand
TCGTGTGCAAAAGTTACGCTCGATTCTTCGTACGCCGACTATCCAAGCGTTCCAAATATAAAAGTGCTCATTCCTTCGAAAAACGGCCGAAATCCGTCGTACGTCACGACGAACTGGTGAGTTCATTCCAAAAGGGTCGCTAAATTTCCAAAAAGTACTTATGAGCCCAAAACGGACATCGTGTACAAAAGTTACACTCGATTCTTCTTACGCCGACTATCCAAGCCTTCCAAATATAAAAGTGCTCATTCTTTTGAAAAATGGTCAAAATCCCTCATACGTCACGACGAAGTGGTGAGTTCAATCCAAAACGGTCGCTACATTTCCAAAAAGTACTTATGGGCCAAAACGGACATCGTGTGCAAAAGTTACGCTCGATTCTTCGTACGCCGACTATCCAAGCGTTCCAAATATAAAGTGCTCATTCTTTCAAAAAATGGCCGAAATCCGTCATACGTCACGATGAAGTGGTGAGTTCAATCCAAAACGGTCGCTACATTTTCAAAAAGTACTAATGGGCCCAAAACGGATACCGTGTGCAAAAGTTACGCTCGATTCTTCGTACGTCGACTATCCAAGCGTTCCAAATATAAAAGTGTTCATTCTTTCGAAAAATGGCTGAAATCCCTCATACGTCAAGATGAAGTGGTGAGTTCAATCCAAAAGGGTCACTACATTTTCAAAAAGTACTTATGGGCCCAAAACGGACATCGTGAGCAAAAGTTACGCTCGATCCTTCGTACGCCGACTATCCAAGCGTTCCAAATATAAAACTGCCCATTCTTTCGAAAAATGGCCGAAATCCCTCATACGTCACGACGAAGTGGTGAGTTCAATCCAAAACGGTCGCTACATTTCCAAAAAGTACTTATGGGCCCAAAACGGACACCGAGTGCATAAGTTACGCTCGATTATTCGTACGCCGACTATCCAAGCGTTCCAAATATAAAACTGCCCATTCTTTCGAAAAATGGCCGAAATCCCTCATACGTCACGACGAAGTGGTGAGTTCAATCCAAAACGGTCGCTACATTTCCAAAAAGTACTTATGGGCCCAAAACGGACACCGTGTGCAAAAGTTAAGCTCGATTCTTTGTACGCTAACTATCCAAGCATTCCAAATATAAAATTGCTCATTCTTTCAAAAAATGGATAGAATCCCTCATACGTCACGACGAAGTGGTGAGTTCAATCCAAAACGGTCGCTACGTTTCCAAAAAGTACTTATGGGCCCAAAACGGACACCGTGTGCAAAAGTTAAGCTCGATTCTTTGTACGCAGACTATCCAAGCGTTCCAAATATAAAAGTGCTCAATCTTTCGATAAATGACCAAAATCCCTCTTACGTCATGACGAGTTGGTTAGTTCAATCCAAAACGGTCGCTACATTTCCAAAATGTACTTATGGGCCCAAAACGGACATCGTGTGTAAAAGTTACGCTCGAG
>NW_019246761.1:1237-1446 GCF_002742605.1 Olea europaea var. sylvestris | reverse complement strand
TCCGATCAACCTGTCAAATTTGAGCCCATTCCGACACTGTCGCGAAAAATGACGAAATTTCCCTCGGCGCGATTTTTGTTTCCAATCAACCTGTCAAATTTGAGCCCATTCCACCACCATCGTGAAAAATGACTAAATTGCCTCCGGCGCTGTTTTTGTTTCCGATCAACCTGTCAAATTTTAGCCCATTCCGACACCGTCGCGAAAAA
>NW_019246761.1:0-1098 GCF_002742605.1 Olea europaea var. sylvestris | reverse complement strand
GCGATTTTTGTTTCCGATCAACCTGTTAAATTTGAGCCCATTCCGACGCCGTCGTGAAAAATGACGAAATTGCCCTTGGTGCGATTTTTGTTTCCGATCAACCTGTCAAATATTAGCCCACTCCGACACTATCACGAAAAATGACGAAATTGCCCCCGACGAGATTTTTTTCCAATCAACCTGTCAAATTTGAGCCCATTCCGCCACCATTGCAAAAAATGACTAAATTGCCTTCGACGCGGTTCTTTTTTCCGATCAACTTGCTAAATTTTAGCCCATTCCGTCACCGTCGCGAAAAATTACGAAATTACCCCCGACGCGATTTTTGCTTCCGATCGACCTGCCAAACTTTAGCCCATTTCGACACCGTCGCGATAAATGACGAAATTGCCCACGGGAAGATTTTTGTTTCCGATCTACCTGTCAAATTTTAGCCCATTCCGACACCGCCCCGAAAAATGACGATATTGACCCCGGCGCGGTTTTTGTTTCCGATCAACCTGTCAAATTTGAGCCCATTCCGACACCGTCGCGTAAAATGACGAAATTGCCCCCGACGTGAAATTTCTTTCCGATCAACCTGTCAAATTTTAGCCCATTCCGACACAGTCGCGAAAAATGACGAAATTGCCCCCGGCGCGATATTTGTTTCCGATCAACCTATCACTTTTGAGCCTATTTCCACACCGTCATGTAAAATGACAAAATTGCCCCCGACGCGATTTTTGTTTCCGATCTACCTGTCAAATTTTAGCCCATTCCGACACCGTCCCGAAAAATGACGATATTGCCCCCGGCGAGGTTTTTGTTTCCGATCAACCTGTCAAATTTTACCCAATTTCGACACCGTCGCGAAAAATGACGAAATTGCCCCTGGCGCGATTTTTGTTTCCGATCAACCTGTCAAATTTTAGCCCATTCCTACACCGTCGCGTAAAATGACGAAATTGCCCTCAACGCGAAATTTGTTTCCGATCAACCTGTCGAATTTTAGCCCATTCCAACAGAGTCGCGAAAAATGACGAAATTGCCTCCGGCGCGATTTTTGTTTCCGATCTACCTGTCAAATTTTAGCCCATTCCGACACCGTCCCGAAAA
>NW_019246760.1:0-1446 GCF_002742605.1 Olea europaea var. sylvestris | reverse complement strand
TTCTGATTTTTGTTAAGCTCCTCTGTATACACTAATATTAGCCATCTGATCAAAATCGCTCTAAGCGGGTCAAAACGTAGATCGCTCCTATAAGTAATCTTAATGATTGGGTTTACAATTCACCAGAACTTGGGGGAAAATATCTTGACTTCATATGTTATGCCTGCGTCATATGCCCTTATGGAATTTGACTTCAGTGCAATTAACCTTTTTTCCTGCTAAAAGCTGGATGCGTTGTGTGATAAGCCCATGAGTTTTTTTTGAGTGACATATTAATGATGAATTAAATACTGAGTAATTCATTCAACTTGTGAAATCTTATGGTAGAACAAAGTGGTTGAATTTATTAAGGATATGTTCCGTATTGATTTTGAGAATTGATTTTTTAATCGTCAAATAGAAAAGTGAGTCTTATCTGTGAGAGGAGAAGTCAAAAATGACGGTTGGAATAATGAAATAACGGTCAAAAAATTGATTTTTTGGGTAGAAAAATCACTACCAAACATGCACTAAAATCCTCTGATAAATCAAATTCGCTTCTTCATTAACATTGTTACTGCTTTAGTTTTTGGAACTGGTAATTTTAACTCTCAATCTATGTATGATTTTATACACGTCTACTTATTGTTCAAGCTATTAATAAAACTTTCCATTAAAGAACCATGTGACTAAAACTTAATGCACAACATGGATTTCCATAAAGAAATGGACAGAAAACGAAGAATGGGAATGTGGATGAAATATAAATTGTTATTCTTGTTTTGATGTTATTCTTTTCCCCAACTTCTGTAGTTTGTTTTGAAGCAAAATAGTCTGATAATAGTTGGCCAAGCTGGTTTTCTGTTGATATGGTTTTTGAATTCATTATGTGGTTTTCTATCTTTCAATAAAATGAGGTTGTTGTTGCAGGAAGTTTTTCTGTTTACACTTTACTAATTTGCTTCTGTTAACTGATTAAGTTTATTTATTATTATTAATTTTTCTCTGTATAGATTATAAGATAGCTGAGTCAGTATATTTATCAGTGCTTATATAGGCTGCAAACACATTGGATGCAGATAGGAAGAAATGGGTTTCAATGGTGCCATATGCAGCATCCTTCTTTTCTTTTTCATCCTGCTGAATTCTGTTTATCAATCTTCAGCAATTAAGATTGAAGCAAACCAGACAGCATTGCTTTTTGTTAATACTTCAGAAGCATCAGCGAAGGAAATACCTGAAAAATTGTTTGGCATATTTTTTGAGGTGAGAGATGCAATTTATGATGAACTTCTACAGCAACTTCATCTGCCATGTTATTATCTGTGCATTAGGATGTACTTGGTGTTTGTTTTATTGAACTTTTAGCATGAAAGTAGACATTGGTATTTTATTATGCAAATAATGTTTTGCATGATCTGTTACTAGATATGTTACTAGTAATTGGTTCCATAGATACTGTCCATG
>NW_019246759.1:0-1446 GCF_002742605.1 Olea europaea var. sylvestris | reverse complement strand
AATAATTCTCAGACAAAATATAAGATTTATATAGATAAAGTAGTAAATTTAATGAGTAGTAAAGGAATTAACATGGTTAAACCAAAAGAATATTCATCAGGATTACAATAAATTATACCATTATTATTGTTCATGTCTACTTCTGTACTAGCAATCATACTTTTATCTATATTATTAATTCTTTCATCGCACCGGGGCAATTTTCTCATTTGTCGCGACGGTGTCGGAATGGGCCGAAATTCGGCAGGTTGATTGGAAACGGCCCAAAAATTGGACTCAGGGCATAGAACCGGGATTACGGGATTTTAGCCAGATTCCTTCGTATAGGACTCCGAATAATTAATTTCCTTATTAATTACGTCAGGTTGAAGACGAGTTGGACAGAAAATTGTCAAAGAAAAATCGCACAAGGGGCAATTTTGTCATTTGTCGCGGCGGTGTCGGAATGGGCCAAAATTTGGCAGGTTGACTGGAAACGGCCCGAGAAATTGGACTCGAGGAATAGACCCGGGATCACGGGATTTAGCTAAATTCCTTCGTTTAGGCCTCCGAATAATTAATTTTTGCATTAATTATGTCAGGTTGAAGAAGTGTTGGACAGGAAATTAACAACACAAAATCGCACCAGGGGCAATTTTATCATTTGTCGTGACAGTGTCGGAAAGGGCCGAAATTTGGCAGGTTGATTGGAAACGGCCCGAGAAATTGGACTCGAGGCGCAGACCCAGGATCACGGGATTTTAGCCAAATTCCTTCGTTTAGGCCTCCGAAAAATTAATTTCCTTATTAATTATGTCAGGTCGAAGAAGTGTTGGACATAAAATTAACAAAGTAAAACCACACCAGGTGCAATTTTGTCATTTGATCGACGGTGTTGGAATGGGCCGAAATTTGGCAGGTTGATTGGAAACGGGCCGAGAAATTGGACTCGGGGCACAGACATAGGATCACGGGATTTAGCCAAATTCCTTCGTTTAGGCCTCCAAATAATTAATTTTCGTATTAGTTATGTCAGGTTGGAGAAGTGTTGGACAGAAAATTAGCAACACAAAACCGCGCCAGGGGCAATTTTGTAATTTGTCGTGACGGTATCGGAATGGACTGAAATTTGACAGGTTGTTTGGAAACGACCCGAGAAATTGGACTCGGGGCACAGATCCAGGATCATGGGATTTTAACCAAATTCCTTCGTTTAGGCCTCTGAATAATTAATTTCCCTATTAATTATGTCAGGTTGAAGAAGTGTTGGACAGAAAATTAACAAAGTAAAATCGCACCGTGGGCAATTTTGTAATTTCTCGCAACAGTGTCGGATGGGCTGAAATTTTGCAAGTTGATTGGAAATGACCCGAGAAATTGGACTCGGGGCACAGAATCGAGATCTCGAAATTTTAGCCAAATTCCTTCGTTTAGGCCTCCGAATAATTAATTTTCGTATTAATTTTG
>NW_019246758.1:0-1446 GCF_002742605.1 Olea europaea var. sylvestris | reverse complement strand
TGTGATGACACTTAAATGAACACGTAGATATTTTGTTGTAGAACAAAATATTGAAGACTCGTTGAGAATGGATAACTATCTGAGTGTCAGTAGTTAATTTCTAACGTTCGGTAGTGGAATTGGTCATTTGACTTGAGGTCAATATGGTACCTTATATGAGGATAGTCATAATTTGGCGATGTTGGATGTTGCTTTGCCAAGAGTCGCTAATACGGCGTCGTCGGGGTATATCAAAAATTATATGAAGGTTGTGAAAGATCAATAGAAGATTCATCACTCTTAGATAGTAAAAGCTTATAATCTACATTCATTTAGTTAAGTCGATAATGAAATCATTGGCCAAGGTGTACACATAAGTCGAAAAGGATTTTTCGACTTATATTGACTTAATAGCGGAATGAAAGATATGATCGATAATTGAGATTGACACTTATCCTTATCTTGCAATTGATCATATCATATTGACGAATGGATTATAATTTTATGGTAAATGAACAAGTTTGATTTTGTCATACCACGTGACATTTCTTGTTACATGTATTGCCCTGACACATTGCTAGATATCAATCTGGGACGACGAACGTGAGTAGGTGATAAATTAAAAGGGCGTTTTAATTTATCGATTTAATTAGATCAAAATAATAATTCATGTCGCTAGGCATCATGATTGGAACATGATGGGTCACACACAAAATAAGAACTGGAAGATTGTGTTTTACCCATTAATTAATTTAACAAGCGTTGGATAAATTAATTAATTGGATTATTTATTTATTGGCCGAATTGATTAATTGGATTAATTAATTCATTGATCGAATTTAATTGAATGATTTAATTAAATCTTGGATCGGGTTAGGAGATGGGCCAAGCTCATTTGGGTTTATATAAATAGGTAGCTAGGGTTTTGGATTTGTGGAGAAAAATTCATTATTCTTCCTAACACAAGAAAAACCCTAATTGTCACAATCTATTTCTCTATGTAGATTACCATTGGAGGTTGGATAATTGGACAGCTATAGGTGGCTGATCAATGTTGTTGGAACAAAAGGAAAAGTAAAAAGTTTGCAAATCTCTTCAAATGTACATTTTCTATCACAATTTTTATCTAAACATAAAAAGATCATTGGTGGGAATTGAAATCTGTTTTATTTTTTCGCTGCGCATGATAAGTAGATTCTCAATAGATCTCACAATCCAAAAATCATAGTTTGACATAAGGAACATCAACCAATTACTCCTTTTAACTAAATCAAACTTACAAGTAAAGCGCATAAATTGATGGATGAAGCAGGACTTTCAAGAGAGGACAACAATTTCTTCAATCATTTCTAATATCTTTACTCACGGCAAATATATCAATGTTGATGTAATCATTAACAACCAAGCTGACCAAGAAATAATTTCTTTGCACCTGCAAGACCTACAAACATAGTAATATGTAAAAAA
>NW_019246757.1:0-1446 GCF_002742605.1 Olea europaea var. sylvestris | reverse complement strand
CATGACTTCAAAAACCACTTTTGATTTGCTCGAACCCAATCGAAATAGACTATCGATTCTCCGAAATGAACAAACCCGAAGTTATCATGAAATCAAAAGTTTCATTTCATTGCCTCGATTCCAGCCAAATTAGACTATCAATTCGCTAAAAAAGAACAAACCCGAAGTTATCATGATATCAAAAACCTCTTTTGATTGGCTCGATTACAATAGAATTAGACTAGCAATTCGTCAAAAATGAACGAACCCGAAGTTTTCATGAAATCAAAAACCACTTTTCATTGGCTCGATTCTAATCGAATTAGACCAGCAATTTCCCAAAAACGAACGAACCTGAAGTTATCATGAAATCAAAAACCACTTTTCATTGGCTCGATTTAATCGAACTAGACAAGCAATTTGCCAAAAACAAACAAACCCGAAGTTAGCATGAAATCAAAAACCCCTTTTCATTGGCTCGATTCCAATCGAATTAGACTAGCAATTCGTCAAAAATGAACAAATCCCAAGTTATCATGAGATCCAAAAACTCTTTTGATTGGCTCGATTCCAATCGAATTAGACTAGAAATTCGCCAAAAACAAAGAAACCCGAAGTTATCATGAAGTGAAAAACCACTTTTCATTGGCTCGATTCCAATCGAATTGGACAAGCAATTCGCCAAAAATGAAAAACCCCGAAGTTATCATGAATTCAAAAACCACTTTTGATTGGCTCGAACCTAATCGAAATAGACTATCAATTCTCCGAAAATGAACATACCCGAAGCTATCATGAAATCAAAAGTTTCATTTCGCTGCCTCGATTCCAATCGAATTAGACTAGTAATTTGCAAAAAACGAAAAAACCCGAAGTTATCATGATATCAAAAACCTCTTTTTATTGGCTCGAATCCAATCGAATTAGACTAGCAATTCGTCAAAAATAAGCAAACCCGAAGTTATCATGAAATTTAAAACCACATTTCATTGGCTCGATTCCTATCGAATTAGACTAGCAATTTGCCAAAAAGAAACTAACCCAATGTTATCGTGAATCAAAAGCCACATTTCATTGGCTCGATTCAAATCGAATTGGACTAGCAATTCGCTAAAAATGGAAAAACTCGAAGTTATTATGAAATCAAAAACCTCTTTAGATATGCTCGATTCCAATCGAATTAGACTAGCAATTAGCCAAAAACGTACAAACCCGAAGTTATCATGAAATCAAAAGCCACATTTCATTGGCTCGATTCCAATCGAATTAGACTAGCAATTCGCTAAAAATGAACAAACTCGAAGTTATCATTAAATCAAAAGCCTCTTTTGATTGGCTCGATTCCAATCGAGTTAGAATAGCAAATCGCCAAAAACGAACAAACCTAAAGTTTTGATGAAATCAAAAACCACTTTTCATTTGCTCGATTCCAATCGAGTTAGACTAGCAATTCTCCAAAAATGAACA
>NW_019246756.1:0-1446 GCF_002742605.1 Olea europaea var. sylvestris | reverse complement strand
TTGGAACACTTGGATTGTCGGCGTTCGAAGAATTGGGCGTAACTTTTGCATACGGCGTCCGTTTTGGGCCCATAAGTACTTTTCGGAAATGTAACGACCATTTTGGATTGAACTCACTACTTCATCGTGACATATGCGGGATTTCAAACATTTTTTTGAAAGAATGAGCACTTGCATATTTGGAATGCTTGGATTGTCGGCGTTCGAAGAATTGAGCGTAACTTTTGCATACGACGTCCGTTTTGGGCCCATAAGTGCTTTTCAGAAATGTAACGACCGTTTTGGATTGAACTCACTACTTCGTCGTGATGTATGTGGGATTTCAGCCATTTTTTGAAAGAATGAGCACTTGCATATTTGGAACGCTTGGATTGTCGACGTTCAAAGAATTGAGCGTAACTTTTGCATACGGCGTCCGTTTTGGGCCCATAAGTACTTTTCGAAAATGTAGCGACCGTTTTGGATTGAACACACTACTTCATCGTGACGTATGCGGGATTTCAGCCACTTTTCGAAAGAATGAGCACTTGCATATTTGGAACGCTTGGATTGTCGGCGTTCGAAGAATTGAGCGTAACTTCTGCATACGGCGTCCGTTTTGGGCCCATAAGTACTTTTCGAAAATGTAGCGACCGTTTTGGATTGAACACACTACTTCATCGTGACGTATGCGGGATTTCAGCCACTTTTCGAAAGAATGAGCACTTGCATATTTGGAACGCTTGGATTGTCGGCGTTCGAAGAATTGAGCGTAACTTCTGCATACGGCGTCCGTTTTGGGCCCATAAGTACTTTTCGAAAATGTAGCGACCGTTTTGGATTGAACACACTACTTCATCGTGACGTATGCGGGATTTCAGCCACTTTTCGAAAGAATGAGCACTTGCATATTTCGAACGCTTGCATTGTCGGTGTTCGAAGAATTGAGCGTAACTTTAGTTTTGGGCCCATAAGTACTGTTCGGAAATGTCGCGACCGTTTTGGATTGAACTCACTACTTCTCATGACGTATGTGGGATTTCAGCCATTTTTTGAAAGAATGAGCACTTGCATATTTGGAACGCTTGGATTGTCGGCATTCAAAGAATTGAGCGTAACTTTTGCATACGGTGTCTGTTTTGGGCCCATAAGTAATTTTTGGAAATGTAGCGACCGTTTTGGATAGAACTCACCGCTTCATCGTGGCGTATGAGGGATTTTGCCCATTTTTCGAAAGAATGTGCACTTGTATATTTGGAACGCCTGGATCGTCGGCGTTCGAAGAATTGAGCGTAACTTTTGCATACGGCGTCCGTTTTGGGCCTATAAGTACTTTTTGGAGATGTAGCGACTGTTTTGGATAGAACTCACCGCTTCATCGTGGCGTATGAGGGATTTTGCCCATTTTTCGAAATAATGTGCACTTGCATATTTGGAACGCTTGGATTGTCGACGTTCGAAGAATTG
>NW_019246755.1:0-1446 GCF_002742605.1 Olea europaea var. sylvestris | reverse complement strand
GGCAATTTCGTCATTTTTCGCGACTGTGTCGGAATGGGCTGAAATTTGGCAGGTTGATCGAAAATAAAAATCGCGCCGGGGAAATTTCGTCATTTTTCGCGACTGTGTCCGAATGGGCTAAAATTTGACAGGTTGATCGGAAACAAAAACCGAGCCAAGGGGAATTTCGTCATTTTTCGCGACTGTGTCGGAATGAGGGCTCAAATTTGACAGGTTGATCAAGAACAAAAACTGCGCCGGGGGCAATTTCGTCATTTTTCGCGAATGTGTCGGAATGGGCTAAAATTTGACTGGTTGATCGGAAAACAAAAACCGCGCCAGGGGCAATTTCGTCAATTTTCGCGACTGTGTCGGAATGGGCTAGAATTTCACCGGTTGATCGGAAACAAAAACCGTGCCGGGGGCAATTTCGTCAGTTTTGCAATGGTGTCGGAATGGGCTCAAATTTGACAGGTTGATCGGGAACAAAAACCGCGCCGGGGGCAATTTCGTCATTTTTCGCGACTGTGTCGGAATGAGGGCTCAAATTTGACAGGTTGATCGGGAACAAAAACCGCGCCGGGGGCAATTTCGTCATTTTTCGCGACTGTGTCGGATTGGGCTAAAATTTGATATGTTGATCGGAAACAAAAATCGCGCCCGGGGCAATTTCATCATTTTCCGCGACGGTGTCGGAATGGGCTAAAATTTGACAGGTTGATCGGAAATAAAAATCGCACCGAGGGCAATTTCGTCATTTTTTGTGACTGTGTCGGAATGTGCTAAAATTTTACTGGTTGATAGGAAACAAAAATCGCGCCGGGGGCAATTTCGTTAATTTTCGCGACTGTGCCGGGATGCGCTAAAATTTGACATGTTGATCGGAAACAAAAATCGCGCCGGGGGCAATTTCGTCATTTTTGGCGACGGTGTCGGAATGGGCTAAAATTTGACAGGTTGTTCGGAAACAAAAACCGCGCCGAGGGTAATTTCGTCATTTTTCGCGACGGTGTCGGAATGGGCTAAAATTTGACAGGTTGATCGGAAATAAAAATCGCATCGGGGGCAATTTCGTCATTTTTTATGACTGTGTCGGATTGTGCTAAAATATGACTGGTTGATCGGGAACAAAAATCGCGCCAGGGGCAATTTTCTCAATTTTCGCGACTTTGCCGGAATGGGCTAAAATTTGACATGTTGATCGGAAACAAAAACCACGCCGGGTGCGATTTCTTCATTTTTCGAGACAGTGTCGGAATGGGCTAAAATTTGACAGGTTGTTTGGAATCAAAAACCGCACCGGGGGCCATTTCGTCATTTTTCGCGACGGTGTCAGAATGGGCTAAAATTTTATAGGTTGATCGGAAACAAAAACCGCGCCAATGGCGATTTCGTCATTTTTCGCGACGGTGTCGAAATGGGCTAAAATTTGACAAGTTGTTCGGAAATAAAAATTGCACCGGGGGA
>NW_019246754.1:35742-100660 GCF_002742605.1 Olea europaea var. sylvestris | reverse complement strand
GAAGAAGTGTTGAACAGAAAATAAACAACGCAAAACCACATTAGGGGCAATTTCGTCATTTGTCACAACGGTGTCGAAATGGGTCGAAATTTTGCAGGTTGTTTGGAAAGGGCCCCCGAAATGGGAGACGGGGCACAGATTCGAGATCACGGGATTTTAGCCAAATTCCTTCGTTTAGGCCTCCGAATAACAAATTTCCGTATTAATTAAGTCTGGTTGAAGATGTGTTGGATAGAAAATTGATAGCGCAATACCGCACCAGGGGTAATTTAGTCATTTGTCGCGACGGTGTCGGAATGGGCAGAAATTTGGCAGGTTGACTGGAAACAGCCCTAGAAATTGCACTTGGGGCATCGACCCGTGATCACGGGATTTTAGCCAAATTCCTTCATTTAGTCCTCGGATAATTAATTTCCCTATTAATTATGTCTTGTAGAAGATGTGTTGGATTGAAAATTAACAATGCAAAACCACACCAGGGGTAATTTCGTCATTTGTCGCGACGGTGTCGAAATGGGCCGAAATTTGGCAGGTTGATTGGAAACGGCCCGAGAAATTGGACATGGGGCACAGATTCGAGATCACAGGATTTTAGCCCAATTCCTTCGTTTAGAAATTCGAATAATTAATTTTTGTATTAATTATGTCAGGTTGAAGATGTGTTGGACAGAAAATTAACAACGCAAAACTGCACTAGGGGCAATTTAGTCATTTGTCGCGACGGTGTCGGAGTGGACCGAAATTTGGCAGGTTGATTGGAAATGGCCCTAGAAATTGGACTCGGGGCACAGCTCCGGGATCACGGGATTTTAACCAAATTCCTTCATTTAGGCCTCCGAATAATTAATTTCCCTATTATTTATGTCTGGTTGAAGATGTGTTGGACAGAAAATTAACAACGCCAAACCGCACCAGGGGCAATTTCTTCATTTGTTGCAACGGTGTCTGAATGGTCCGAAATCTGGTAGGTTGATTGGAAACGACCTGAGAAATTGGACTCGAAGCACAGTGGGATCTTGGCCTAATTCCTTCGTTTCGACCTCCGAATAATTAATTTTCGTATTAATTTTGTTAGGTTGAAGTTGTGTTGAACAGAAAATTAACAAAGAAAAGCCGCACCAGGGGCAATTTCGTCATTTGTCGCGACGGTGTCGGAATGGGCTGAAATTTGGCAAGTTGATTGGAAGCAGTCCCAGAAATTGGGGTCGGGGCACAGACCCGAGATCACGGGATTTTAGCCAAATTCCTTCGTTTAGGCCTCCGAATAACTAATTTCCGTATTAGTTATGTCAGGATAAAGAAGTGTTGGACAGAAGATTGAAAAAGAAAAATCCTACCTCGGGCAATTTCGTCATTTGTCGCGATGGTGTCAGAATGGGGCGAAATTTGGCAGGTTGATTGGAAATGGCTAGAGAAGTTGGACTCGGGGCACAGACCCGGGATCACGGGATTTTAGCCAAATTCCTTTGTTTAGGCCTCCGAAAAATTAATTTCCGTATTAATTATGTCAGGTTGAAGATGTGTTGGAAAAAAAATTAACAACGCAAAACCGCACCAGGGGTAATTTCGTCATTTGTCGCGACGGTGTCGAAATGGGCCGAAATTTGGCAAGTTGATTGGAAATGGCACGAGAAATTAGACTCGAGGTACAGACCCAGGATCACGGGATTTTAGCCAAATTCCATCGTTTAGGCCTCCGAATAATTAATTTCCGTATTAATTATGTCAGGTTGAAGAAGTGTTGGAGAGAAAGTGAAAAAAGAAAAATCGCGCCTGGGGCAATTTCGTCACTTGTTACGACGATGTCGGAATGGGCCGAAATTTGGCAGGTTGATTGGAAACGGCCCGAGAAATTGGACTAGGGGCACATACCCAAGATCACGGGATTTTAGCCAAATTCCTTTGTTTTGGCCTCCAATTAATTAATTTCCGTATTAATTATGTCAGGTTGAAGATGTGTTGGATAGAAAATTAACAACGCAAAACCGTACCAGAGGCAATTTCGTCATTTGTCGCGATGGTGTCCGAATGGGCCGAAATTTGGGAGGTTGATTGGAAACAGCCCGAGAAATTGGACTCGAGGCACAGACCCGGGATCATGGGATTTTACCCAAATTCCTTTGTTTAGGCCCCCGAATATTTATTTTTCGTATTAATTATGTCAGGTTGAAGAAGTGTTTAACAGAAAATAAATAACGCAAAACCACATTAGGGGCAATTTCGTCATTTGTCGCAACGGTGTCGAAATGGGTCGAAATTTCGCACGTTGTTTGGAAAGGGCCCCAGAAATGGGAGACAGGGCACAGACCCGGGATTTTAGCCAAATTCCTTCATTTAGACCTCCAAATAACATATTTCTGTATTAATTAAGTCTGGTTGAAGATGTGTTGGACCGAAAAATAACAACGTAATACCGCACTAGGGGCAATTTAGTCATTTGTCGCGGCGGTGTCGGAATGGGCAGAAATTTGGCAGGTTGATTGGAAACGGCCCTAGAAATTGCACTTGGGGCACAGACCCGGGATCATGGGATTTTTGCCAAATTCCTTCGTTTAGGCCTCTGAATATTTAATTTCCCAATTAATTATGTCTGGTTGAAGATGTGTTGGACAGAAAATTAACAACATAAAACCGCACCAGGGGCAATTTCGTCATTTGTTGCGACAGTGTCGGAATGGGCCTAAATTTGCCAGGTTAACTGGAAACAGTCCAAAAAATTGGAGTCGGGCACAGACCCGGGATCATGGGATTTTAGCCAAATTCCTTTGTTTAGGCCTCCGAATAATTAATTTCCGTACTAATTATGTCAAGTTGAAAAAGTGTTGGAAAGAAAAATAAAAAAGAAAAGCCGCACTAGGGGCAATTTCGTCATTTGTCTCAATGGTGTCGAAATGGGCCGAAATTTGGTAGGATGATTGGAAACGACCCCAGAAATTGGAGTCGGGGCAAAGGCCCAGGATCACGGAATTTTTGCTAAATTCCTTCGTTTAGGCCTCCGAATAATTAATTTCCGCATTAATTATGTCAGGTTGAAGAAGTGTTGGACAGAAAATTAAAAAAGAAAAACCGCACCAGGGGTAATTTCGTCATTTGTTGCGACGGTGTCGGAATGGGCCGAAATTTAGCAGGTTGATTGGAAACGGCCCGAGAAATTGGACTCGGGGCACAGACCCGGGATCACGGGATTTTAGACAATTCCTTCATTTAGGCCTCCGAATAATTAATTTTCGTATTAATTATGTCCGGTCGAAGATGTGTTGGACAAAATTTAACAAAGAAAAGCCGCACCAGTGGCAATTTCATCATTTGTCGCGACGATGTTTGAATTGGCCAAAATTTGGCAGGTTGATTGGAAACAGCCCGAGAAATTGGACTAGGGGCACAGACCCGGGATCGCGGGATTTTAGCCGAATTCCTTGGTTTAGACTTCCGAATAATTAATTTCCATATTAATTATGTCAGGTCGAAGATGTGTTGGATAGAAATTTAACAAAGAAAAGCCGCACCAGGGGCAATTTCGTCATTTGACGCGACGATGTCGGAATGGGCCGAAATTTGGAAGGTTGATTGGAAACGGCCCCAAAAATTGGAGTTGGGGCACAGACCCGAGATCATGGGATTTTAGCCAAATTCCTTCGTTTAGGCCTCCATATAATCAATTTCCGCATTAATTATGTCTGGTTGAAGAGGTGTTGGACAGAAAATTAACAAAGAAAATCGCACTAGGGGCAATTTCGTCATTTGTCGCGACGGCGACGGAATGGGCCGAAATTTGACAAGTTGATTGGAAACGGGCCGAGAAATTGGAATCAGGGCACAGACTCAGGATCACGAGTTTTAGCCAAGTTCCTTCGTATAGGATTCCTTCGTATAGGCCTCCGAATAATTAATTTCCATATTAATTATGTCAGGATGAAGAAGTGTTGGACAGAAAAAAAACCGCACCAGGGGTAATTTCGTCATTTGTCGCGACGGTGTCAGAGTGGGTCGAAATTTGGCAGGTTGATTGGAAACGGCCCGAGAAATTGGACTCGGGGCACAATCCCGGGATCACGGGATTTTAGCCAAATTCTTTCGTTTAGGCCTCCGAATAATTAATTACTGTATTAATTATGTCTGGTTGAAAATGTGTTGGACAGAAAATTAATAAAGAAAAGCCGCACCAGGGGCAATTTCGTCATTTGTTACGACGGCGTCGGAATGGGCCGAAATTTGGCAGGTCGATTGGAAACGGCCCGAGAAATTGGACTCGAGGCACAGACCCAGGAACACGGGATTTTACCCAAATTCCTTCGATTAGGCCTCTAAATAATTAATTTTCGTATTAATTATGTTAGGTTGAAGATGCGTTGGACAGACAATTAACAAAGAAAAGCCATACCAGGGGCAATTTCGTCATTTATCGGGCCGGTGTCGGAATGGGCCGAAATTTGGCAGGTCGATTGGAAACGGCCCCAGAAATTGGAGTCGGGGCACAAACCCAGGATCACAGGACTTTCGCCAAATTCCTTCGTTTAGGCCTTCGAGTAATTAATTTTTGTATTAATTATGTCAGGTTGAAGAAGTGTTGGACAGAAAATTAAAAATGAAAAATCGCACTACGGGCAATTTCGTCATTTGTCACAATGGTGTCGGAATGAGCCGAAATTTGGCAAGTTGATTGGGAGCAGCCCCAGAGATTGGAGTCGGGCCACAGACCCGGGATCACGGGATTTTAGCCAAATTCCTTCATTTAGACCTTCGAATAATTAATTTCGGTATTAATTATGTCAGGTTGAAGAAGTGTTGGAAAGAGAATTCACAAAGAAAAGCCGCACCAGGGGCAATATCGTCATTTGTCGCGACGGCGTTGGAATGTGTCCAAATTTAGCAACTTGATTGGAAACGACCTTTAAATTGGACTTGGGGCACAGACCCGGGATCACGGGATTTTAGCCCAATTCCTTCGTCTAGGCCTCCGAATAATTAATTTCCTTATTTATTATGTCAGGTTGAAGAAGTGTTGGAAAGAAAATTAACAAAGAAAAGCCGCACCAGGGGCAATTTCGTTATTTCTCGGTACGGTGTCGGAATGAGCTGAAATTTGGCATGTTGATTGGAAATGGCCCCAGAAATTGGAGTCGGGGCACAGACCCGGGATCACAGGATTTTAGCCAAATTCCTTTGTTTAGGTCTCCGAATAATTAATTTCCGTATTAATCATGTCAGGTGGAAGATGTGTTGGACAGAAAATTAAAAAAAACCGTACTAGGGGTAATTTCGTAATTTATCGCAACGGTGTCGGAATGGGCCGAAATTTGGCATGTTGATTGGAAATGGCCTGAGAAATTGGACTCGGGGCGCACACCCAGGATCACGGGATTTTAGCCAGATTCCTTAGTTTAGGCCTTCAAATAATTAATTTTTGTATTAATTATGTCAGGTCGAAGATGTGTTGGACAGAAATTTAACAAAGAAAAGCCGCACGATGGGCAATTTCGTCATTTGTCGCGACGTGTCGAAATTGGACGAAATTTAGCAGGTTGATTGGAAACGGCCCTAGAAATTGGACTCGGGGCACAACCCGGGATCACGAGATTTTAGCCAAATTCCTTTGTTTAGGCCTCGGGTCGAAGATGTGTTGGACAAAAATTTAACAAAGAAAAGCCGCACCAGGGGCAATTTCATCATTTGTCGTAACGATGTTGGAATGGGCCGAAATTTGGTATGTTGATTGGAAATGGCCCCAGAAATTGGGGTCGGTGCACAGACCCGAGATCACGGGATTTTAGCCAAATTCCTTCGTTTAGTCTCCGAATAATTAATTTTCGTATTAATAATGTCTGGTTGAAGAGGTGTTGGACAGAAAATTAACAAAGAAAAACCGCACCAGGGATAATTTCGTCATTTGTCGCGACGGTGTCCTAATGGGTCGAAATTTGGCAAGTTGATTAGAAACGGGCCGAGAAATTGGACTCGGGGCATAGACCCAGGATCGCGGGATTTTTGCTAAATTCCTTCGTAGAGGCCTCCGAATAATTAATTTCGTATTAATTATGTCAGGATGAATAAGTGTTGGACAGAAAATTAAAAAAGAAAAATCGCCCCAGGGGTAATTTCGTCATTTGTCACAACGGTGTCGGAATGGGCCGAAATTTGGCTAGTTGATTGGAAACGGCCCGAAAAATTTGACTCGGGGCATTGACCCGAGATCACGGGATTTTAGCCAAATTCCTTCGTTTAGGCCTTCGAATAATTAATTTCCGTATTAATTATGTCAGGTCGAAGATATGTTGGACAGAAATTTAACAAAGAAAAGCCGCACCAGGAGCAATTTCGTCATTTGTCGCGACGGTGTCAGAATTGGCCGAAATTTGGCAGGATGATTGGAAACGGCCCGAGAAATTGGACTCGGGGCACAAACCCAGGATCACGGGATTTTAGCCAAATTCCTTCGTTTAGGCCTCCGAATAATTAATTTCCGTATTAATTATGTCTGGTTGAAGAGGTGTTGGATACAAAATTAACAAACAAAAACCACACCAGGGGCAATTTAGTCATTTGTCGCGACGGTGTCGGAATGGGCCGAAATTTGGCAAGTTGACTAGAAACAGGCCAAGAAATTGGACTCGTGGCACAGACCCGGGATCACGGGAGTTTAGCTAAATTCCTTCGTATAGGCCTCTGAATAATTAATATCTGTATTAATTATGTAAAGATGAAGAAGTGTTGGACAGAAAATTGAAAAAGAAAAACCGCACCAGGGGTAATTTCATCATTTGTTGCGACGGTGTCGGAATGGGTCGAAATCTGACAGGTTGATTGGAAACGGCCCGAGAAATTGGAGTCGGGGCACAGACCCGGGATTACGGCATTTTACCCAAATTTCTTCGTTTAGGTCTACGAATAAATAATTACCGTATTAATTATGTCAGGTTGAAGATGTGTTGGATAGAAAATTAACAAAGAAAAGTCGCACCAGGGGCAATCTCATCATTTGTCGAGACGGTCTCGGAATGGGTCGAAATTTGGCAGGTTGATTGGAAACGGCCCTAGAAATTGGAGTTGGTGCACAGACTCGTGATCACGGGATTTTAGCCAAATTCCTTCGTTTAGGCCTCCGAATAATTAATTTTCGCATTAATTATGTCCGGTTGAAGATGTGTTGGACAGAAAATTAACAACGCAAAATCGCACCATTGGCAATTTTGTCATTTGTCACGATGGTGTCGGAATAGGCCGAAATTTGGCAGGTTGATTTGAAATGGCCCCAGAAATTGGACTCGGGGAACAGACCGGGGATCACGGGATTTTAGCTAAATTCCTTCGTTTAGGCCTCCGAATAATTAGTTTCCATATTAATTATGTCAGGTTAAAGAAGTGTGGGAAAGAAAATCAATAAAGAAATGCGCACCAGGGGCAATTTCGTCATTTGTTACGACGGTGTCGAAATGGGCCGAAATTTGGCAGGTTGTTTGGAAACGGCCCCTGAAATTGGACTCGGGGCACAGACCCGAGATCACAGAATTTTAGACAAATTCTTTCAATTAGGCCTCCGAATAATTAATTTTCGTATTAATTATGTTAGGTTGAAGATGTGTAGGACAGAAAATTAACAAAGAAAAGCCACACCAGAGGCGATTTCATCATTTGTCACGACGGTGTCGGAATGGGCCGAAATTTGGCAAGTTGATTGGTAACGGCCCGAGAAATTGGACTTGAGGCACAGACCTGGGATCCCAGGATTTTAGCCAAATTGCTTCGATTAGGTCTCCGAATAATTAATTTTCGAATTAATTATGTCAGGTTGAGGATGTGTTGGACAGAAAACTAATAAAGAAAAGCCGCACCAGGGGCAATTTCGTCATTTGTCGCGACGGTGTCGGAATGGGCCAAAATTTTGTAGGTTGATTGGAAACGACCCCTGAAATTAGAGTCGGGGAACAAACCATGGTTCACAGGATTTTAGCCTAATTCCTTCGTTTAGGCCTCCGAATAATTAATTTCTATATTAGTTATGCCAGGTTGAAGAAGTGCTGGACAGAAAATTAAAAAAGATAAATCGCACCAAGGGCAATTTCGTCATTTGTCATGACGGTGTCGGAATGGGCCGAAATTTGGCAGGTTGATTAGAAGCTGCCCCAGAAATTGGAGTCGGGGAACAGACCCGAGATCACGGGATTTTAGCCAAATTCCTCCGTTTAGACCTCCAAATAATTAATTTCCGTATTAATTATGTCAGGTTGAAGAAGTGTTGGACATAAAATTAAGAAAGAAAAACCACACCAGGGGCAATTTCGACATTTGTCGCGATGGGGCCGGAATGGGCTTTATTTTGGCTTGTTTACTGGAAACGACCTGAGAAATTGGACTCGGGGCACAGACCCGGGATCACGGGATTTTGGCCAAATTCCTTCGTTTAGGCCTCCGAATAATTAATTTTCGTTTTAATTATGTCAGGTTGAAGATGTGTTGTACAGAAAATTAAAAAAGAAAAATCGCACCAGGGGTAATTTCGTCATTTGTAGCGACGGTGTCGGAATGGGCCGGAATTTAGCAAGTTGATTGGAAACGGCCCTAGAAATTGGACTCGGGGCACAGACCAGGGATCACGAGATTTTAGCCAAATTCTTTTGTTTAGGCCTCCGAATAATTAATTTTCGCATTAATTATGTCAGGTTGAAGAAGTGCTGGACAGAAAATTAAAAAAGAAAAATCGCACCAGGGGTAATTTTGTCATTTGTCGCAACAGTGTCGGAATGGGCCGAAATTTGGTTGGTTGATTGGAAACGGCCCAAGAAATTGAACTCGGGGCACAGACCTAGGATCATGGGATTTCAGCCAAATTCCTTCGTTTAGGCCTCCGAATAATACATTTTCGTATTAATTATGTCAGGTTGAAGATATGTTGGATAGAAAATTAACAAAGAAAAGCCGCACTTGGGCAATTTCATCATTTATCGTGACGGTGTCGGAATGGGTCAAAATTTGGCAGGTTGATCGGAAACGGGCCCAGAAATTGGAATCGGGGCACAGAGCCAAGATCACGGGATTTTAGCCAAATTCCTTAGTTTAGGCCTCCGAATAATTAATTCCGTATTAATTATGTCAGGTTGAAGATGTGATGGACAGAAAATTAATAATGCAAAACCGCACCAGGGGCAATTTTGTCATTTGTCGCGACGGTGTCGGAATAGGCGAAAATTTGGCAGGTTGATTGGAAACGGCCCGAGAAATTGGACTCGAGGTACAGACTCGGGATCACGGGATTTTGGCCAAATTCCTTCGATTAGGCCTTTAATTTTCATATTAATTATGTCAGGTTGAAGATGTGTTGGACAGAAAATTAACAAAGAAAAGCCGCACCAGGGGCAATTTCATCATTTGTCGCGACGGTGTCGAAATAGGCCGGAATTTGGCAGGTTGATTGGAAACGACCCCAGGAATTGGATTCGGGGCACAGTCCTGGGATCACGAGATTTTAGCCAAATTCCTTTGTTTAGACCTCCGAATAATTAATTTCCGTATTAATTACGTCAGGTTGAAGATGTGTTGGACAGAAGATTAACAGCGTAAAACTGCCCTGGGGCAATTTTGTTATTTGTCGCGACGGTGTCGGAATGGACCGAAATTTGGCAGGTTGATTGGAAATGGCCCTAGAAATTGGACTCGGGGCACAATCATAGGATCACGGGATTTTAGCCAAATTCCTTCGTTTAGGCCTCCGAATAATTAATTTTCGTATTAATTATGTCAGGTTGAAGATGTGTTGGATAGAAAATTAACAACGCAAAATCGTATCAGGGGCAATTTTGTCATTTTTCGCGACGGTATCGAAATGGGCCGAAATTTGGCAGGTTGATTGGAAACGGCCCGAGAAATTGGACTCGGGGCACAGACTCGGGATCACGGGATATTGGCCAAATTCCTTCGATTTGGCATTCGAATAATTAATTTTCGTATAAATTATGTCATGTTTAAGATGTGTTGGACAAGAAATTAATCAAGAAAAGCCGCACCGAGGCCAATTTTGTGATTTGTCGCGACGGTGTCGGAATGGGCCGAAATTTTGCAGGTTGATTGGAAACGGCCCCAGAAATTGGAGTCGGGAAATAGACCCGGGATCACGGGATTTTAGCTAAATTCCTTCGTTTAGGCCTACGACTAGTTAATTTTCGTATTAATTATTTCAGGTTGAAGATGTGTAGGATAGAAAATTAACAACACAAAGCCTCGCCGGGGGCAATTTTGTCATTTGTCGCGACGGTGTCGGAATGGGCCGAAATTTGGCAGGTTGATTGGAAACGGGCCGAGAAATTTGACTTAGGGCACAAACCTGGGATCACAAGATTTTGTCCAAATTCCTTTGTTTAGGCCACCGAATAATTGATTTCCGTATTAATTATTTCAAGTTGAAGATGTGTTGGACAGAAAAATATCAAAGAAAAGCCACACCTGGGGCAATTTTGTCATTTGTCACGACGGTGTCGGAACGGGTTGAAATTCGACAAGATGATTGGAAACGGGCCCAGAAATTTGAGCCGGGGCACAGACCCGAGATCACGGAATTTTATCCAAATTTCTTCGTTTAGGCCTCCGAATAATTAATTTCCATATTAATTATGTCAGGTTGAAGATGTGTTGGACAGAAAATTAACAAAGAAAAGCCGCACCAGGGGCAATTTCGTCATTTGTCGCGACGCAGGTTGTTTGGAAGCGGCCCGAGAAATTGGACTTGAGGCACAGACCCAGGATCACAGGATTTTAACCAAATTCCTTCGATTATGTCAGTTTGAAGATGTGCTGGATAGAAAATTAATAAAGAAAAGCCGCACAATGGGCAATTTCATCGTTTGTAGCGACGGCGTCGGAATGGGCTGAAATTTGGCAGGTTGATTGGAAACCACCCCAGAAATTGGACTCGAGGCATAGTCTCAGGATCAGGGATTTTGGCCAAATTCCTTCGTTTAGGCCTTCGAATAATTAATTTTCGTATTAATTATGTCAGGTTGAAGATGTATTGGATAGAAAATTAACAACCCAAAGCCGCACCTAGGGCAATTTCGTCGTTTGTAAGGACGGTGTCGGAATGGACCGAAATTTGGCAAGTTGATTGGAAATGGGCCGAGAAATTGGACTTGGGGCACAGACCCGGGATCACAGGATTTTGGCCAAATTCCTTCGTTTAGCCCTCCGAATAATTAATTTTCGTGTTAAGTCAGGTTGAAGATGTTTTGGACAGAAAAATAACAAAGAAAAGCCGCACCAGGGGCAATTTCATCATTTGTCATGACGTTTTCGGAATGGGTCGAAATTTGACGGGTTGATTGAAAACGACCCCAGAAATTGGAGTCGGGGCACAAACCCAGGATCATGGGATTTTAGCCAAATTCCTTCGTTTAGGCCTTCGAATAATTAATTTCCGTATTAATTATGTCCAGTTGAACATGTGTTGGACAGAAAATTAACAACGCAAAACCGCACCAAGGGTAATTTTGTCATTTGTCACGACGGTGTCGGAATAGGCCGAAATTTGGCAGGTTCATTGGAAACGGCCCAAGAAATTGGACTCGAGGCACAGACCCGGGATCACGGGATTTTAGCCAAATTCCTTCGATTAGGCCTCCGAATAATTAATTTCCGTATTAATTATGTCAGGTTGAAGATGTGTTGGATAGAAAATTAACAAAGAAAAGCTGCACTAGGGGCAATTTCATCATTTGTCGCATCAGTGTCGAAATGGACCGAAATTTGGCAGGTTAATTGGATACAGCCCCAGAAATTGGAGTCAGCGCACAGACCCGGGATCACGGGATTTTTGCCCAATACCTTCGTTTAGGCCTCTGAATAATTAATTTCCATTTTAATTGTGTCAGGTTGAAGGAGTGTTGGACAGAAAATTAAAAAAATCACACCGTGGGCAATTTCGTCATTTGTCGCGACGGTGTCGGAATGGGCCGAAATTTGGTGGGTTGATTGGAAGTGGCCCCAGAAATTGGAGTTGGGGCACAGACCCGGGATCACGGGATGTTAGCCAAATTCCTTCCTTTAGAGCTCCGAATAATTAATTTCTGTATTAATTATGTCAGGTTGAAGAAGTGTTGGACATAAAATCAAGAAAGAAAAACCGCACCAGGGGCAATTTCATCATTTGTCAGACGGTGTCGGAATGGGCCGAAATTTAGCAGGTTGATTGGAAACGGGCCGAGAAATTGGACTTAGGGCACAGACCCGTGATCACAGGATTTTGTCCAAATTCCTTCGTTTAGGCCTCCAAATAATTAATTTTCGTATTAATTATTTCAGGTTGAAGATGTGTTGGACTGAAAAAAATCAAAGAACAGCCACACCAGGGGCAATTTTGTCATTTGCCACGATGGTGTCGAAATGGGTTAAATTTGGCAGGTTGATTGGAAACATGCCCAGAAATTTGAGTTGGGGCACAGACCTGTGATCACGGGATTTTATCCAAATTTCTTCGTTTAGGCCTTCGAATAATTAATTTCCGTATTAATTATGATAGGTTGAATAAGTGTTGGAAAGAAAATTAAGAAAGAAAAGCCGCACCAGTGGCAATTTCGTCATTTGTCGCGACGTTGCTAGAATGGGCCAAAATTTGGCAGGTTGTTTGGAAGCAGCCAGAGAAATTGGACTTGAGGCACAGACCCGGGATGACATGATTTTAGCCAAATTCCTTCGATTAGGCCTTTAATTTCCGTATTAATTATGTCAGGTTGAAGATGTGTTGGAAAGAAAATTAATAATGAAAAGCCGTACCAGGGGCAATTTCGTCATTTGTCGCGCCGGTATCGGAATGGGCCAAAATTTGGCAGGTTGATTAGAAACCACCCCAGAAATTGGACTCGAGGCACAGTCCCGGGATCATGGGATTTTAGCCAAATTCCTTCGTTTAGGCCTTCGAATAATTAATTTCTGTATTAATTATGTCAAGTTGAGGATGGTTGGATAGAAAATTAACAACCCAAAGCCGCACCAGGGGTAATTTCATCATTTGTAACGACGGTGTCGGAATGGGCCGAAATTTGGCAGGTTGATTGGAAACGGGCCGAGAAACTGGACTTGGGGCACAGGCCCGGGATCACGGGATTTTAGCCAAATTCCTTCGTTTAGGCCTCCGAATAATTAATTTTCGTATTAATTATGTTAGGTTGAAGATGTGTTGGACAGAAAAATAACAAAGAAAAGCCGCACCAGGGGCAATTTCGTCATTTGTCGCGATGTTTTCGAAATGGGTCGAAATTTGGCGAGTTGATTGGAAACGACCCCAGAAATTGGAATCGGGGTACAAACCCGGGATCACGGGATTTTAGCCAAATTCCTTCGTTTAGGCCTCCGAATAATTAATTTTCGTATTAATTATGTCAGGTCGAAGATGTGTAGGACAGAAATTTAACAAAGAAAAGCCGTACGATGGGCAATTTCGTCATTTGTCGCGACGGTGTCAGAATGGGCTGAAATTTGGCAGGTTGATTGGAAACGACCCGAGAAATTGGACCCGGCGCACATACCCAGGATCACGGGATTTTAGCCAAATTCCTTCGATTAGGCCTCCGAATAATTAATTTTCGTATTAATTATGTCAGGTTGAAGATGTGTTGGACAAAAAATTAACAAAGAAAAGCCGCACCAGGGGCAATATCATCGTTTGTCGCGTCGGTGTCGGAATGGGCCGAAATTTGGCATGTTAATTGGATACGGCCCCAGAAATTGGAGTCAGGGCACAGACCCGGGATCGCAGGATTTTAGCCCAATTCCTTCGTTTAGGCCTCTGAATAATTAATTTCCATTTTAATTGTGTCAGGTTGAAGGAGTGTTGGACAGAAAATTAAAAAAAATAATGCACCATGGGCAATTTCGTCATTTGTCGCGACGATGTCAGAATGGCCCGAAATTTGGCGGGTTCATTGGAAGTGGCCCCAGAAATTGGAGTCGGGGTACAGACCCGGGATCACGGGATTTTAGCCAAATTCCTTCGATTAGGCCTCTGAATAATTTATTTCCGTATTAATTATGTCAGGTTGAAGTTGTGTTGGACAGAAAATTAACAAAGAAAAGCCGCACCAGGGGCAATTTCATCATTTGTCGCGTCGGTGTCGGAATGGGCCGAAATTTGGCATGTTAATTGGATACGGCCCCAGAAATTGGAGTCAGGACACAGACCTGGGATCACGGGATTTTAGCCCAATTCCTTCGTTTAGGCCTCTGAATAATTAATTTCCATTTTAATTGTGTCAGGTTGAAGGAGTGTTGGACAGAAAATTAAAAAAAAACCGCACCATGGGCAATTTCGTCATTGTCGCGACGGTGTCGGAATGGGCCAAAATTTGGTAGGTTGATTGGAAGTGGCCCCAGAAATTGGAGTCGAGGCACAGACCCAGGATCACGGGATGTTAGCAAAATTCCTTCGTTTAGACCTCCGAATAATTAATTTTCGTATTAATTATGTCAGGTTGAAGAAGTGTTGGACATAAAATTAAGAAAGAAAAATTGCACCAGGGGCAATTTCATCATTTTTCAGACGGTGTCGGAATGGACCGAAATTTGGCTGCTTCATTGGAAATGCCCCAAGAAATTGGACTCGGGGCACAAACTCGGAATCACGGGATTTTAGCCAAATTCCTTTGTTTAGGCCTCCGAATAATTAATTTTCTTATTAATTATGTCAGGTTAAAGTAGTGTTGGACAGAAAATTAACAACGCAAAATCGTACCAGGGGCAATTTTGTCATTCGTCGCGACGATGTCGGAACGGGCCGAAATTTGGCAGGTTGTTTGGAAACGGCCCCAGAAATTGGATTTGGGGCACAGACCTGGGATCACGGGATTTTAACCAAATTCTTTCGTTTAGGCCTCCGAATAACTAATTTCCTTATTAATTATGTCAGGTTGAAGAAGTATTGGATAGAAAATTAAGAAAGAAAAACCGTACCAGAGGCAATTTCGTCATTTGTCACGACGGTGTCGGAATGGGCCGAAATTTGGCAGGTTCATCAGTAACGGCTTGAGAAATTGGACTCGGGACACAAACTCGAGATCACGGGATTTTAGCCAAATTCCTTCATTTAGGCCTCCGAATAATTAATTTTCGTATTAAATATATCAGGTTGAAGATGTGTTGGATAGAAAATTAACAAAGAAAAACCACACCAGGGGCAATTTCATCATTTCTCACGACGGTGTTGGAATGGGACAAAATTTGCCAGGTTGATGGGAAATGGCCCCAGAAATTGGACTCGGGACATAGACCTGGGATCACGGGATTTTAGCCAAATTCCTTCGTTTAGGCCTCCAAATAATTAATTTCCGTATTAATTATGTCAGGTTGAAGATGTGTTGGGCAGAAAATTAACAAAGAAAAATCGCACCAGGGGCAATTTCGTAATTTGTCGCGACGTTGTTGGAATGGGCCGAAATTTGGCAGGTTGATTGGAAACGGCCCTAGAAATTGGAATCGGGGCACAGACTCGGGATCAAGAGATTTTAGCCAAATTCCTTCGTTTAGGCCTCCAAATAACTAATCTCTGTATTAATTATGTTAGGCTGAAGAAGTGTTGGACATAAAATTAACAAAGAAAAACCTCACCAGGGGCAATTTCATTATTTGTTGCGACGGTGTCAGAATGGGCCGAAATTTGGTAGGTTCATTGGCAGTGGCCCAAGAAATTGGACTTGGGACACAGACCCAAGATCACAGGATTTTAGCCAAATTCCTTCGTTTTGGCCTCCGAATAATTAATTTCCATATTAAATATATCAGGTTGAAGATGTGTTGGACAGAAAATTAACAAAGAAAAATCGCACCAGGGTAATTTCGTCATTTGTTGCGACGGTGTTGGAATGGGATGAAATTTGGCAGGTTCATGGGAAACGGCCCCAGAGATTGGACTCGGGACACAGACCTGGGATCACAGGATTTTAGCCAAGCTCCTTCGTTTAGGCCTCCGAATAATTAATTTTCGTATTAATTATGTTAGGTTGAAGATGTGTTGGACAGAAAATTAACAATGCAAAACCACACTAGGGATAATTTCGTCATTTGTTGCGATGGTGTCGGAATGGGTGGGAATTTGGCAGGTTGATTGGAAACGGCCCCAAAAATTGGAGTCGGGGCACAGACCCGGGATCACGGGATTTTAGCCAAATTCCTTCCTTTTGGCCTCCGAATAATTAATTTCCGTTTTACTTATGTCAGGTTTAAGAAGTGTTGGACAGAAAATTAACTAAGAAAAACAGCACCAGGGGAAATTTCGTCATTTGTCGCGACGATGTCGGAATGTGCCGAAATTTGGTTGGTTGATTGGAAACGACCCTAGAAATTGGACTCAGAGCACAGACCCGGGATCACCAGATTTTAGCCAAATTCTTTCGTTTAGACCTTCGAATAATTAGGGCCTGTTCTCTTTATCGTTTTCGGGCCGTTTTCTGTTTTCAATTTTTGAAAATGATGAAAACGTGTTCTCTTCCCCGTTTTTGAAAATGCGTTTTGAAAAACAAAAAAAATTGTGAAGAAAATAGAAAATGGCAAAAAGGTCGTTTTGGCTGTTTTTCAGGCAAAACACAGGAAAATTTGAAAACGCTGAAAACACGCCCAAATGAAAAACACCTTCCTCTTTCTCTCCCGAAAGAGACATTCCACACCCATTTTCTCTAGGATTTGCTCTTCCTTCCCGAATTCTCTATGGTTTGCTTCGTTCCCGAGAGCTGCCACAAGCTTCTCGACGTCGTCAGCGGAGTAGAGGGCTGAATCAAGTGCGATTTTGAAGATTCCTCGTCTCCGATTTTCTGCTCCATACCATCATCAAATCTAGGTATTTCTTTGGTGTTATTTTCTCTGGACAAATTTCAATTTTTTTTCTTCATTGGTGTTTTAAAGCATTCAAGAGTATAATGGATTTGATTTTTGTGAATGATTCATCGGGTCAACAGGAGTCGATCTATAGCCCTTGGGAATCGGTGTTAAACTTTGCTGTAATTTGATTGATTTTTTTTGCTTTTTGTGATAGTTTCTATTGTAGTAACAGTGATTGTGTGGATCGGCTTAGAATAAGTGATTGTGTGTCGGTTTCATTTTTGTTTTCTGAATTTGTAATCCAAGGAATTGGGGTGAGTGCTAGATGCACTAACTTCCATTGACGAGTGTGAAAATTCAAAATGGAAGTTCAGGATTCATCTGATTTTGGCTGATTATAATTTCAACTAGCAGTTCTTGAAGCTTTACCTCATTCTCATTCTTGAGGTTACATATGTTTTCAAGATTATTATATTGGCTTAAAAGGACATTTCTTTTCCATCAATGGTAACAGTTCTTGCTGTTTGTAAATTCCTTCCAGTCTTATTAGTTATCGAAATGGACCTTCTTGCGCAAAAATGAATAAGTAGTAGCGTCTGTTTATTGTAATTTAGTGTTCAATTGAAATGGGGCTTCTTGTGCCCCAACTCCACATTCTGCACAGTTAATTGAAGAGGTTAATTGAGTCCCACTAGTAAACCCCACCCCAACCTCCACCCACGAGGGGGATGTGGTTTTGGATAGTTATAGGTGAAGGGAGTATCCACTTACAACTTTACTGCTGCAAAGATTTGTTAGAAATCTAACTGATTCACACATGGGACCTTGTATATTATTAGTTTCTCTTAAAGTCATGTTTGAAAGTGATTGATTTTTCTTATTTATTCTTTTGAACTTATGAATTATACATTTCTTATTTTGATTTCTAGCTAGATTGACAACCTTTGAGGAATTTATAGTTGAAAGGAACCTATAGGTTTGAGGTTGACATATGTCTGGATGACTCGCTTGAGATGGGTTTTGATCGCAAGAGAGGCTCAAGGCCTGTGTTTTGTGACGTGAAGAGTGGCCGAGAAGGCAGGAGTGTTTAAGGAATGGGGTTGGAGGTCATGTGGTGGAGAGGTTGAGAGAGAGTGCTAGAGTTGTGGTTTATAAAATGTGGCATGGTGCCTACAGTTGTTGAAAGATTCTCGGGTTTTATTTCCAGTTTCAGTTTTGCCAAGTATTATCTTTGTTTTGTTGTACTGATTTATCACTAATATTGTCCTTCCATGTTTTAATCTATCTAAATATGTTTGGTTATAGGTAGAGGTGATTATAGAAATGGTGGCGACCAGGACAGGCATCCAAGTGGAGCACCCAGACGTGGACGTGGGCACGGCCAAGGTGGTAGAGGAAATGACAGGCAAGATTCAGACCGTGGCTCACAAAAGTGGGGTTCTAAGGATGGTGATGATACTGGTGGATTTAATCTTTGAATTGCTGGTGGCTGAGCTAATTAATTTTGTAATTCCATTGTCATTAGACTTGGAATATTTCCCATTGCTTTGTATGCAACACCTAGTCCATTAATTATGTCAATGTACTATGGTAGTTTTGTTGGTCAGAATGTTTATATGATTGCCTTTACAAGAAAATATAATTGCCTTTTGAATTTAATTTAGGTTGCGTTTTTTATATCTGGAAACAAATATGTACAGTTTACATTTGCAATGAAGGTGCATATACTGGAAAAACACTGATTGGGCGAAAAGATGAAATTTGGGCATATGGAATTGCAATTTACATTTAATTGAGGAGCCTAAACTACAATTGAGGGTATGAATAAAGTCTGAGTTTAAAAAAAAAAAATAATTATAAAAAAATATTCTCAAAATTTCAAAGTAAACGCGTTTTCCATTTTATGTTTTGAGAAACAGTTTTTCAAAATGACAAAAAGAACGCATTTTCAACAATTTCAAAACAGGCACTTAAAACACAAAACTCAAAATGAATCTAAAACTCAAAATACAAAACTGAAACACAAAGAGAACAGACCCTTAATTTCCGTATTAATTATGTCAGGTTGAAGATGTGTTGGACAGAAAATTAACAAAGAAAAATCGAACCAAGGGCAATTTCGTCATTTGTCGCGACGGTGTCGGAATGGGCCGAAATTTGGCAGGTTGATTGGAAACGGCCCGAGAAATTGGAGTCGGGGTACAGACCCGTGATCACGAGATTTTCGTCAAATTCCTTCGTTTAGGCCTCCGAATAATAAATTTTCTTATTAATTATGTCAGGTTGAAGAAGTGTTGGACAGAAAATTAACAATGCAAAATCGTACCAGGGGCAATTTCATCATTCGTCGCGACGGTGTCAGAATGGGCTGAAATTTGGCAGGTTGTTTGGAAACGGCCCCAGAAATTGGACTCAGGGCACAGACTCGGGATAACGAGATTTTAGCCAAATTCCTTTGTTTAGGCCTCCGAATAACTAATTTTCGTATTAATTATGTTAGGCTGAAGAAGTGTTGGACGGAAAATTAACAAAGAAAAACCTCACCAGGGGCAATTTCGTCATTTGTCGCGATGGTGTCGGAATGGGTTGAAATTTGGCAGGTTCATTGGTAACGGCTCGAGAAATTGGACTCGGGGCATAAACCCGAGATCACAGGATTTTAGCCAAATTCCTTCGTTTAGGCCTCCGAATAATTAATTTTCGTATTAAATATATTAGGTTGAAGAGTTTAGGCCTCCAAATAATTAATTTTCGTATTAATTATGTCAGGTTGAAGATGTGTTGGACAGAAAACTAACAACGCAAAATCGTGCAAGGGATAATCTCTTCATTTGTTGCGACGGTGTCGGAATGGGCCGGAATTTGGCAGGTTGATTGGAAACGGCTCCAGAAATTGGAGTCGTTGCACAGACTCGAGATCGCGGGATTTTAGCCAAATTCCTTCCTTTAGGCCTCCGAATAATTAATTTCCATATTACTTATGTCAGGTTTAAGAAATGTTGGACAGAAAATTAACTAAAAAAAATAGCTCCAGGGGAAATTTCGTCATTTGTCATGACGGTGTCGGAATGGGCCGAAATTTGGTAGGTTTATTGGAAACGACCCAAGAAATTGGAATCGGGACAGAGTCCTGAGACTGATATAGGACAACTAGCTTTGGAGTTTGAAGAAGTGTTGGACAGAAAATTAATAAAGAAAAATCGCTCGAGGAGAAATTTCATCATTTGTCGCGACGGTCTAAATTTGGCAGGTTGATTGGAAACGGCCAGAGAAATTGGAGTCGGGGTATAAACCCGGGATCATGGGATTTTAGCCAAATTCCTTTGTTTAGGCCCCCGAATAATTAATTTCCGTGTTAATTATGTCAGGTTGAAGATGTTTTGGACAGAAAATTAACAAAGAAAAATCGCACCAGGGGCAATTTCGTCATTTGTCGCGACGGTGTCAGAATGGGCTGAAATTTGGCAGGTTGATTGGAAACGGCCCTAGAAATTGGACTTGGGGCATAGACTCGGGATCATGAGATTTTAGCTAAATTCCTACGTTTAGGCCTCCGAATAATTAATATCCGTATTAACTATGTCAGGTTGAAGATGTGTGGGATAGTAAATTAACAAAGAACAACCGTACCAGGGGCAATTTTGTCATTTGTCGCGACGGTGTCAGAATGGGCTAAAATTTGGTAGGTTGATTGAAAATGGCACCTAAAATTGGACTCGGGATCACGAGATTTTAGCCAAATTCCTACGTTTAGGCCTCCGAATAATTAATATCCGTATTAACTATGTCAGGTTGAAGATGTGTGGGATAGAAAATTAACAACGCAAAACA
The DNA here is from genome assembly GCF_002742605.1 of Olea europaea var. sylvestris. Classification (NCBI taxonomy): domain Eukaryota; kingdom Viridiplantae; phylum Streptophyta; class Magnoliopsida; order Lamiales; family Oleaceae; genus Olea; species Olea europaea. The sequence continues at coordinate 80,041 of NW_019246754.1, read as the reverse complement.
GCACCAGGGTCAATTTTGTCACTTGTCGCGACGATGTCGGAATGGGACGAAATTTAGCAGGTTGATGGGAAACGGCCCCAGAAATTGGACTCGGGACACAGACCTGAGATCACGGGATTTTAGCCAAGTTCCTTCATTTAGGCCTCCGAATAATTAATTTTCGTATTAATTATGTCAGCTTGAAGATGTGTTGGACGGAAAATTAACAACGTAAAATCGGACTAGGGGCAATTTCGTCATTTGTCGCGACGGTTTCGAAATGGGCCGAAATTTGACAGGTTGATTGGAAACGGCCCCAGAAATTGGAGTCGGGGCATAGACCCGGGATCATGGGATTTTAGCCAAATTCCTTCGTTTAGGCCTCCGAATAATTAATTTTTGTATTAATTATGTCAGGCTGAAGAAGTGTTGGACCGAAAATTAACAACGCATGACCGCACCAGGGGCAATTTCGTCATTTCTCGCGACGGTGTCGGAATGGGCTGAAATTTTGCAGTTTGATTGGAAACAGCGCCAGAAATTGGACTCGGTGCAAAGACCCCGGGATCACGAGATTTTAGCCAACTTCCTTCGTTTAGGCCCCCGAATAATTGATTTCCGTATTAATAATGTCAGATTGAAGATGGGTTGGACAGAAAATTAACAACGCAAAACCGCACTAGGGATAATTTCGTCATTTATTACGACGGTGTCGAAATGGGCCGAAATTTAGCTGGTTGATTGGAAACGGCCCCAGAATTGGAGTCGGGGCACAGATCCGGGATCACGGGATTTTACCCAAATTCATTCATTTAGGCCTCTGAATAATTAATTTCCGTATTACTTATGTCAGGCTTAAGAAGTGTTGGACAGAAAATTAACAAAGAAAATAGCACCAGGGGAAATTTTGTCATTTGTCGCGACAGTATCGGAATGGGTCGAAATTTGGCAGGTTGATTGGAAATGGCCCCAGAAATTGGACTCGGGGCACAGACCCGGGATCACGGGATTTTAGCCAAATTCCTTCGTTTAGGCCTCCAAATAATGAATTTCCATATTAATTATGTCAGGTTCAAGAAGTGTTGGATAGAAAATTAACGAAGAAAAATCGCTCCAGGGTCAGTTACGTCATTTGTCGCGACGGTGTCGGAATCGGCCGAAATTTGGCAGGTTGATTGGAAACGGCCCCAGAAATTGAACTCGGGGCACAGACTCGGGATCACAAGATTTTAACTAAATTCCTATGTTTAGGCCTCCGAATAATTAATATCCGTATTAACTATGTCAGGTTGAAGATGTGTGGGATAGAAAATTAACAACGCAAAATGCACCAGGGTCAATTTTTCGGGCCAAATCAACCTGCCAAATTTCGGGCCATTCCGACACCGTCGTGACAAATGATAAAATTGCCCCTAGGGCGATTTTGCGCTGTTAATTTTCTGTCCAACACATCTTCAACCTGACATAATTAATAAAAAAAATTAATTATTTGGAGGCCTAAACGAAGGAATTCGACTAAAATCCCATGATCCCCGGTCTGTGCCTCGAGTCCAATTTCTGGTGCCGTTTCCAATCAACCTGCCAAATTTCGGCTCATTCCGACACCGTCGCGACAAATGACGAAATTGCCCCTGGTGTGGTTTTTCTTTTTTAATTTTCTGTCCAACATTTCTTCAACCTGACATAATTATTACGGAAATTAATTATTCGGAGGCCTAAACGAAGGAATTTGGTTAAAATCCCGTGATCCCGGGTCTGTGCCCCGACTCCAATTTCTGTGGCCGTTCCCAATCAACTTGCCAAATTTCGGCCCATTTCAACGCCGTCGTGACAAATGACAAAATTGCCCCTGGTGCAGTTAACACTTCTTCAGCCTGACATAATTAATACGAAAATTAATTATTCGGTGGCCTAAACGAAGGAATTTGGCTAAAATCACGTGATCCCGAGTATATGCCTCGAGTCCAATTTCTGGGGCCGTTTCCAATCAACCTGCCAAATTTCGGTCCATTCCGACACCATCGTAACAAATAACGAAATTGCCCCTGGTGCGATTTTTCTTTGTTATTTTTCTGTCCAACACTTCTTCAACCTGACATAATTAATACGGAAATTAGTTATTCAGAGGCCTAAAGGAAGGAATTTGGCTAAAATCTCGTGATCCCAGGTATGTGCCCCGAGTCCAATTTCTAGGGCCGTTTCAAATCAACCTACCAAATTTCGGCCCATCCGACACCGTTGCGACAAATGACGAAATTGCCCTTGGTACGATTTTTCTTTGTTATTTTTCAATCCAACACCTCTTCAACCTGACATAATTAATACAGAAATTAATCATTCAAAGGCCTAAACGAAGGAATTTAGCTAAAATCCCGTGATCCCATGTCTGTGCCCCGAGTCCAATTTCTGGTGCCGTTTCCAATCAACCTGCCAAATTTTGGCCCATTCCGACACTGCCGTGACAAATGACAAAATTGCCCCTGGTGTGATTTTTCTTTTTTAATTTTCCGTCCAACACTTCTTCAACCTGACGTAATTATTACGAAAATTAATTATTAGGAGGCCTAAACGAAGGAAATTTGCTAAAATCACGTGATCCCGAGTCTGTGGGCCGACTCCAATTTCTGGGGCCGTTTCCAATCAACCTGCCAGATTTCGGCCCATTCCGACACCGTCGCGACAAATGACAAAATTGCCCTTGGTGCAGTTTTTATTTGTTAATTTTCTGTCCAACACTTTTTCAACCTGACATAATTAATACAGAAATCAATTATTCGGAGGCCTAAACGAATGAATTTGGCTAAAATCCCGTGATCCCAGGTCTGTGCCCCGAGTCCAATTTCTCGGGCCGTTTCTAATCGACCTGCCAAATTTCGGCCCATTCCGACTCCGTCGCGACAAATGACAAAATTGCCCATAGTGCGATTTTTCTTTTTTAATTTTCTATCCAACACTTCTTCAACCTGACATAACTTGCCAAATTTCGGCCCATTCCGACTCCGTCGCGACAAATGACAAAATTGCCCTTGGTGCAGTTTTTATTTGTTAATTTTCTGTCCAACACTTCTTCAACCTGACATAATTATAACGGAAATTAATTATTCGGAGGCCTAAACGAAGGAATTTGGTTAAAATCCCGTGATCCCAGGTCTGTACCCCGAGTCCAATTTCTCGGGCCGTTTCCAATCAACCTGCCAGATTTCGGCCCATTCCGACTCCGTCGCGACAAATGACAAAATTGCCCTTGGTGCAGTTTTTATTTGTTAATTTTCTGTCCAACACTTCTTCAACCTGACATAATTATAACGGAAATTAATTATTCGGAGGCCTAAACGAAGGAATTTGGTTAAAATCCCGTGATCCCAGGTCTGTACCCCGAGTCCAATTTCTCGGGCCGTTTCCAATCAACCTGCCAGATTTCGGCCCATTCCGACTCCGTCGCGACAAATGACAAAATTGCCCTTGGTGCAGTTTTTATTTGTTAATTTTCTGTCCAACACTTCTTCAACCTGACATAATTATAACGGAAATTAATTATTCGGAGGCCTAAACGAAGGAATTTGGTTAAAATCCCGTGATCCCAGGTCTGTACCCCGAGTCCAATTTCTCGGGCCGTTTCCAATCAACCTGCCAGATTTCGGCCCATTCCGACTCCGTCGCGACAAATGACAAAATTGCCCTTGGTGCAGTTTTTATTTGTTAATTTTCTGTCCAACACTTCTTCAACCTGACATAATTATAACGGAAATTAATTATTCGGAGGCCTAAACGAAGGAATTTGGTTAAAATCCCGTGATCCCAGGTCTGTACCCCGAGTCCAATTTCTCGGGCCGTTTCCAATCAACCTGCCAGATTTCGGCCCATTCCGACTCCGTCGCGACAAATGACAAAATTGCCCTTGGTGCAGTTTTTATTTGTTAATTTTCTGTCCAACACTTCTTCAACCTGACATAATTATAACGGAAATTAATTATTCGAAGGCCTAAACAAAGGAATTTGGCTAAAATCTCGTGATCCCGAGTCTTTGCCCCAACTTCAATTTCTGCGGCCGTTTCCAGTCAACGTGCCAAATTTTGGTCCATTCCGACACCATCGTGACAAATGACAAAATTGCCCCTGGTGGGGTTTTTCTTTGTTAATTTTCTGTCCAACACTTCTTCAGCCTGACATAATTAAGACGGAAATTAATTATTGGGAGGCCTAAACGAAGGAATTTGGCTAAAATCCCGTGATCCTGGGTATGTGCCCTGAGTCCAATTTCTGGAGCCGTTTCCAATCAACCTGCAAAATTTTGGCCCATTCCAACACCGTCACGACAAATAAAGAAATTGCCCTTGGTGCGGTATTTCTTTTTTATTTTTCTATCCAGCACTTCTTCAACCTGACATAATTAATACGAAAATTAATTATTCGAAGGCCTAAACGAAGGAATTTGGCTAAAATCTCGTGATCCCGGGTATGTGCCCCGAGTCCAATTTCTAGGGCCGTTTCATATCAACTTACCAAATTTCGGCCCATCCGACACCGTCGCGACAAATGACGAAATTGCTCCTGGTGCGATTTTTCTTTGTTATTTTTCTATCCAACACCTCTTCAACCTGACATAATTAATACAGTAATTAATCATTCAAAGGCCTAAACGAAGGAATTTGGCGAAAATCCCGTGATCCCGGGTTTGTGCCCCGACTCCAATTTCTGGGGCCGTTTCCAATCAACCTTCCAAATTTCAGTCCATTCCAACACCATCGTGACAAATGACAAAATTGTCCCTGGTGCGGTTTTGCGTTGTTAATTTTCTGTCCAACACTTCTTCAGCTTGACATAATTAATACGAAAATTGATTATTCAGAGGCCTAAACGAAGGAATTTGGCTAAAATCCCGTGATCCCAGATTTGTACCCCGACTCCAATTTCTGGGGCCGTTTCCAATCAACTTGCCAAATTTCGGCCCATTCCGACACCGTCGCGACAAATGACAAAATTGTCCCTACTGCGATTTTGCGTTGTTAATTTTCTGTCCAACACTTCTTCAACCTGACATAATTAATACGAAAATTGATTATTCGGAGGCCTAAACAAAGGAATTTGGCTAAAATCCCGTGATCCCAGGTCTGTGCCTCGACCCCAATTTCTGGGGCCGTTTCAGAGCAACCTGCAAATTTCGGCCCATTCCGACACCGTCGCGAAAAATGACAAAATTGCCCCTGGTACGATTTTGCGTTGTTAATTTTTTGTCCAACACATCCTCAACCATACATAATTAATACGGAAATTAACTATTCAGAGGGGTAAACGAAGGAATTTGGCTAAAATCTCATGATCCCAGGTCTATGCCCCGAGTTCAATTGCTCGGGCCGTTTCTAATCAACCTGCCAAATTTCAGACCATTCTGACACCGTCGCGACAAATGACGAAATTGCCCCTGGTGCGATTTTTCTTTGTTAAATTTTTGTCCAACACTTCTTCAACCTAACATAATTAATACGGAAATTAATTATTCGGAGGCCTAAACGAAGGAATTCGACTAAAATCCCATGATCCCGGGTCTGTGCCCCGAGTCCAATTTCTGGTGTCGTTTCCAATCAACTTGCCAAATTTTGGCTCAATCCGACACCGTCGTGACAAATGACGAATTGCCCCTGGTGTGGTTTTTCTTTCTTAATTTTCTGTCCAACATTCCTTCAACCTGACATAATTACTACGGAAATTAATTATTCTGAGGCCTAAACGAAGGAATTCGGTTAAAATCCCGTGATCCTGGGTCTGTGCCCCGACTCCAATTTCTGTGGCCGTTCCCATCAACTTGCCAAATTTTGGGCCATTTCGACGCCGTCGTGACAAAGGATAAAATTACCCCTGGTGCGGTTTTTTTTTGTTAATTTTCTGTCCAACACTTCTTTAGCCTGACATAATTAATACGAAAATTAATTATTCAGAGGCCTAAACGAAGGAATTTGGCTAAAATCCCGTGATCCCAAGTATATGCCTCGAGTCCAATTTCTGGGGCCGTTTCCAATCAACCTGCCAAATTTCGGCTCATTCCGACACCATTGCGACAAATGATGAAATCGCCCCTGGTGCGGTTTTTCTTTGTTATTTTTCTGTCCAATACTACTTCAACCTGACATAATTAATACGGAAATTAGTTATTCAGAGGCCTAAACGAAGGGATTTAGCTAAAATCCCGTGATCCCAGGTCTGTGCCCCGAGTCCAATTTCTGGGGCCGTTTCCAATCAACCTGCCAGATTTCGGCCCATTCCGACACCGTCGCGACAAATGGCAAAATTGCCCTTGGTGCGGTTTTTATTTGTTAATTTTCTGTCCAACACTTCTTCAACCTGACATAATTAATACAGAAATCAATTATTGTGAGGCCTAAACGAAGGAATTTGGTTAAAATCCCGAGATCCCGGGTCTTTGCCCCGACTCCAATTTTTGTGGTCGTTTCCAATCAATTTGCCAAATTTAGTCCATTCCGACACCGTCGCGACAAATGACGAAATTGCCCCTGGTGCGATTTTTCTTTGTTAATTTTCTGTCCAACACTTCTTCAACCTAACATAATTAATACGAAAAATAATTATTCGGGGGCCTAAATGAAGGAATTCGGCTAAAATCCCATGATCCAGGGTCTGTGCCCCAAGTCCAATTTCTGGTGCAGTTTCCAATCAACCAGCCAAATTTCGGCCCATTCCGACACCGTCGCGACAAATGAAGAAATTGCCCCTGGTGTGGTGTTTCTTTTTTAATTTTCTGTTCAACATTTTTTCAACCTGACATAATTATTGCAGAAATTAATTATTCCGAGGCCTAAATGAATGAATTTGGCTAAAATCCCGTGATCCCGAGTCTGTGCCCCGACTCCAATTTCTGGGGCCATTTCCAATCAAGCTGCCAAATTTTGGCCCATTCCGACGCCATCGTGACAAATGACAAAATTGCCACTGGTGCAGTTTTTTTTGTTTATTTTCTGTCCAACACTTCTTCAGCCTGAGATAATTAATACAGAAATTAATTATTCGGAGACCTAAACGAAGGAATTTGGCTAAAATCCCGTGACCCTGGGAATGTGCCCCGAGTCCAATCTCTCGAGCCATTTCCAATCAACCTGTCAAATTTCGGTCTATTCCGAAACTGTTGCGACAAATGACGAAATTTTCCCTGGTGCGGTTTTTCTTAGTTAATTTTCTGTCAAACACTTCTTCAACCTGACATAATTAATATAGAAATTAATTATTCGGTGGCCTAAACGAATGAATTTGGCTGAAATCCTGTGATCCCAGGTCTGTGCCCCGAGTCCAATTTCTCGGGCCATTTCCAATCAGCCGGCCAAATTTCAGCCCATTCCGACACCATCGTGACAAATGACGAAATTGCCCACTGTGTGATTTTTCTTTTTTAATTTTCTGTCCAACACTTCTTCAACCTGACATAATTATAACGAAAATTAATTATTCGAAGGCCTAAACGAAGGAATTTGGCTAAAATCCTGTGATCCCGAGTCTTTACCCCAACTTCAATTTCTGCGGCCGTTTCCGGTCAACCTGCCAAATTTCGGCCCATTCCGACACCATCGCGACAAATGACAAAATTGCCCCTGGTGGGGTTTTTCTTTGTTAATTTTCTGTCCAACACTTCTTCAGCCTGACATAATTAAGATGGAAATTAATTACTTGGAGGCCTAAACGAAGGAATTTGGCTAAAATCCCGTGATCCCGAGTATGTGCCCTAAGTCCAATTTCTGGAGCCGTTTCCAATCAACCTGCCAAATTTCAGCCCATTCCAACACCGTCGCGACAAATAACGAAATTGCCCCTAGTACGGTTTTTCGTTGTTATTTTTATGTCCAACATTTCTTCCACATGACATAATTAATATGAAAATCAATTATTCGGAGGTCTAAACGCAGGAATTTGGCTAAAATCCCATGATCCCGGGTCTGTGCCCCTAGTCCAATTTTTGGGGCCGTTTCCGATCAACCTGCCAAATTTTGGCCCATTCCGACACCGTCGCAACAAATGACAAAATTGCCCTTAGTGCGGTATTTCTTTGTTATTTTTCTATCCAGCACTTCTTCAACCTGACATAATTAATATGAAAATTAATTATTCAGAGGCCTAAACAAAGGAATTTAGCTAAAATCCCTTGATCCCGGGTTTGTACCCCAACTCCAATTTCTGGGGCCGTTTCCAATCAACATGCCAAATTTCGGTCCATTCCAGCACCGTTGCGACAAATGACAAAATTGTCCCTGGTGCGGTTTTGCGTTGTTAATTTTCTGTCCAACACTTCTTTAGCCTGACAAAATTAATACTAAAAGTGATTATTCAGAGGCCTAGACGAAGGAATTTGGCTAAAATCCCGTGATCCCGAATCTGTGCCCCGACTCCAATTTCTGGGGCTGTTTCCTATCAACCTGCAAATTTCAGCCCATTCCAACACCGTCGGGACAAATGACAAAATTACCCCTAGTACGATTTTGCGTTGTTAATTTTCTGTCCGACACATCTTCAACCGTACATAATTAATACGAAAATTAATTATTCGGAGGTCAAAACGAAGGAATTTGGATAAAATCCCGTGATCCCGAATCTGTGCCCCGACTCCAATTTCTGGGGCTGTTTCCTATCAACCTGCAAATTTCAGCCCATTCCAACACCGTCGGGACAAATGACAAAATTACCCCTGGTACGATTTTGCGTTGTTAATTTTCTGTCCGACACATCTTCAACCGTACATAATTAATACGAAAATTAATTATTCGGAGGTCAAAACGAAGGAATTTGGCTAAAATCCTGTGATCCCGGGTCTGTGCCTTGACCCCAATTTCTGGGGCCATTTCCAATCAACCTGCAAATTTCGGCCCATTCTGACACCGTCGCGGAAAATGATAAAATTGCCTCTGGTACGATTTTGCGTTGTTAATTTTTTGTCCAACCTAATCAACCTGCCAAATTTCAGCCCATTCCGACACCGTCGCGACAAATGACGAAATTGCCCCGGTGCGGTTTTTCTTTTTAAATTTTCTGTCCAACACATCTTCAACCTGACAAAATTAATACGGAAATTAATTATTCGGAGGCCTAAACGAAGGAATTTGGCTAAAATCCCGTGATCCCGGGTCTGTGCCCCGACTCCAATTTCTGGGGCTGTTTCCTATCAACCTGCAAATTTCAGCCCATTCCGACACCGTCGCGACAAATGACGAAATTGCCCCGGTGCGGTTTTTCTTTTTAAATTTTCTGTCCAACACATCTTCAACCTGACAAAATTAATACGGAAATTAATTATTCGGAGGCCTAAACAAAGGAATTTGGCTAAAATCCTGTGATCCCGGGTCTGTGCCCCGACTCCAATTTCTGGGGCCGTTTCCAATCAACCTCCCAAATTTCGGCCCATTCTGACACCGACGCGACAAATGACGAAATTGCCCCGGTGCGGTTTTTCTTTTTAAATTTTCTGTCCAACACATCTTCAACCTGACAAAATTAATACGGAAATTAATTATTCGGAAGCCTAAAGGAAGGAATTTGGCTAAAAACCCGTGATCCCGGGTCTATGCCCCGAGTCCAATTTCTCGGGCCGTTTCCAATCAACCTGCCAAATTTCGGCCCATTCTGACACCGTTGCGACAAATTATGAAATTGCCCCTGGTGCGGTTTTTCGTTGTAAACTTTTTGTCTAACACTTCCTCAACCTGACATAATTAATAAGGAAATTAATTATTCGCAGGACTAGACGAAGGAATTTTGCTAAAATCCCGTGATCCCAGGTCTGTGCCCCGAGTCCAATTTCTAGGGCCATTTCCAATCAACCTGCCAAATTTCGACCCGTTCTGACACCGTCGCGACAATTGACGAAATTGCCTCTGGTGCGGTTTTTCTTTGTTAATTTTTTGTCCAACACTTCTTCAGCCTAACATAATTAATACGAAAATTAATTATTCGGAGGCCTAAACGAAGAAATTTTGCTAAAATCCCGTGATCCCCGGTATGTGCCCCGAGTCCAATTTCTCAAGCCGTTTTCAACCAACCTCCCATATTTCGACCCATTCCGACACCGTCGCGACAAATGACGAAATTGCCCCTGGTACGATTTTTCTTTGTTAATTTTCTTTCCAACAATTCTTCAACCTGACATAATTAATATGGAAATTAATTATTTGGAGGCCTAAACGAAGGAATTTGGCTAAAATCCCGTGATCCCAGGTCTATGCTCCGAGTCCAATTTTTAGGGCCGTTTCCAATCAACCTACCAAATTTCGGTACATTCCGACCCAGTCGTGACAAATGACAATATTGCCCCTGGTACGGTTTTGCGTTGTTAATTTTCTGTCCAACACATCTTCAACCTAACATAATTAATACGAAAATTAATTATTCGGAGGCCTAAACGAAGGAATTTGGCTAAAATTCCATGATCCCGGGTCTGTGCCCCGAGGCCAATTTTTCGGGCCTTTCCCAATCAATTTGCCAAATTTCGGCCCATTCCAACACCGTCGCGACAAATGCCGAAATTGCCCCTGGTGCGGTTTTTCTTTGTTAATTTTTTGTCCAACACTTCTTCAACTTGACATAATTAATAAACAAACTAATTATTCGGAGGCCTAAAGGAAGGAATTTGCGTAAAATCCTGTGATCCTGGGTTTGTGCCCCGACTCCAATTTCTTTGGCCGTTTCCAATCAACCTGCCAAATTTCGGCCCGTTCTGACACCGTCGCGACAAATGACGAAATATCCCCTGGTGCAGTTTTGCGTCGTTAATTTTCTGTCGAACACATCTTCAACCTGATATAATTAATACAGAAATTAATTATTCGGAGGCCTAAACGAAGAAATTTGGCTAAAATCCCATGATCCCGGGCCTATGTCCCGAGTCCAATTTCTCAGGCCGTTTCCAATCAACCTGCCAACTTTCGGCCCATTCCGACACCGTCGCGACAAATGACAAAATTCCTCTGGTGCGGTTTTATGTTGTTAATTTTTTGTCCAACACATATACAACCTAACATAATTAACACGAAAATTAATTATTCAGAGGCCTAATCGAAGGAATTTGGCTAAAATCCCGTGATCCTGGGACTGTGCCCCGAGTCCAATTTCTCATGTCGTTTCCAACCAACCTGTCAAATTTCGACCCATTCCGACACCGTCGTGACAAATGACGAAATTGCTCATGGTGCGGTTTTACGTTGTTAATTTTCTGTCCAACACATCTTCAACCTGACATAATTAACACGAAAATTAATTATTCAGAGGCCCAAATGATGGAATTTGGATAAAATCCTGTGATCCCGGGTCTGTGTCCCGAGGCCAATTTTTTGGGCCTTTTCCAATCAACCTGCCAAATTTCGGCCCATTCTGACACCGTCGCGACAAATGCCGAAATTGCCCCTGATACGATTTTTCTTTGTTAATATTTTGTCCAACACTTCTTCAACCTGACATAATTAACAAAGAAATTTATTATTCGGAGGCCCAAACGAAGGAATTTGGCTAAAATCCCGTGATCTCGGCTTGTACCCCGAGTCCAATTTCTCGGGCGCTTTCCAATCAGCCTGCCAAATTTCGGCCTATTTCGACACCGTCGCGACAAACGACGAAAATCCCGTGATCCCGGGTACGTGCCCCGACTCCAATTTATGGGGTCGTTTCCAATCAACCTGCCAAATTTTGGCCCATTCCGACACTGTCACGACAAATTACAAATTGCCCCTGGTGTGGTTTTGCATTGTCAATTTTCTGTCCAACACGTCTTCAACATGACATAATTAATACGGAAATAAATTATTCGGAGGCCTAAACGAAGGAATTTGGCTAAAATCCCGTGATCCCGGGTCTGTGCCCCAAGTCCAATTTCTTGAGCTGTTTCCAATCAACCTGCCAAATTTCGGCCCATTCCGACACCGTCGTGACAAATGACGAAATTGCCCCTGGTGCGATTTTTCTTTTTTAATTTTTTGTCCAACACTTCTTCAACCTCACATAATTAATACGGAAATTAATTATTCGGAGGCCTAAACGAAGGAATTTGGCTAAAATCCCGTGATTCCGGGACCGTGCCCCGACTCCTATTTCTGGGGCCATTTCCAATCAACCTGCCAAATTTCAGCCCATTTCGACACCGTCGCGACAAATGGCAAAATTGCCCCTGGTGCGGTTTTACGTTGTTAATTTTCTGTCCGACACATCTTCAACCAGACATAATTAATACGAAAATTAATTATTCGGAGCCCTAAACGAAGGAATTTGGCTAAAATCCAATGATCTTGGGTCTGTGCCCCGAGTCCAATCTCTCGGGCCGTTTCCAATCAACCTGGCAAATTTCAAACTATTCCGACATCGTCGCGACAATTGAAGAAATTATCCCTGGTGCCGTTTTTTTCTTTTTTAACTTTCTGTCCAACACTTCGTCAACCTGACATAATTACCACGAAAATTAGTTATTCAGAGGCCTAAGCGAAGGAATTTGGCTAAAATCCCGTGATCCCGGGTCTATGCCCTGACTCCAATTTCTGGGGCCGTTTCCAATCAGCCTGCCAAATTTCGGCCCATTCCGACACGGTCACAACAAATGACAAAATTGACCCTGGTGCGATTTTGCGTTGCTAATTTTCTGTCCAACAGTTCTTCAACCAGACATAATTAGTACGGAAATTAATTATTCGGAGGTCTAAACGAAGGAATTTGGCTAAAATCTCATGATCCCGGGTCTGAGACACGACTCCAATTTCTGGGGCCGTTTCCAATCAACCTGCCAAATTTCGGCCCATTCCGACACCGTCGCGACAAATGACAAAATTGCCCCTGGTGCAGTTTTTCTTTGTTAATTTTCTGTCCAACACTTCCTCAGCCTGACATAATTAATACGGAAATTAATTATTCGGAGGCCTAAACAAAGGAGTTTTCCTAAAATCTCGTGATCCAGGGTATGTACCCCGAGTCCAATTTCTCGTGCCGTTTCCCATCAACCAGGCAAATTTCAGCCCATTCCGACACCGTCGCGACAAATGACGAAATTGCCCCTGGTACGGTTTTTCCTTTTTAATTTTTTGTCCAACACTTCTTCAACATGGCATAATTAATACGAAAATTAATTATTCGGAAGCCTAAACGAAGGAATTTGGCTAAAATCTCGTGATCCCGGGTCTGTGCCCCGACTCCAATTTCTGGGGCCGTTACCAATCAACATGCCAAATTTCGGCCCATTCCGACACCTTCGCGACAAATGACAAAATTGCCCCTGGTGCAGTTTTGCGTTGTTAATTTTCTGTTCAACACTTCTTCAACCTGACATAATTAATACGAAAATTAATTATTCGGAGGTCTTAACGAAGGAATTTGGCTAAAATCCCGTGATCCCGGGTCTGTGCCCCAACTCCAATTTCTGGGTTGTTTCTAATCAACCTGTCAAATTTCGGCCCATTACGACACCATCGCGACAAATGACGAAATTGCCCCTGTGTGGATTTTCTTTTTTAATTTTCTATCTAACACTTCTTGAACCTGACATAATTAGTACGAAAATTAATTATTCGGAGGCCAAACCGAAGGAATTTGGCTAAAACCCTGTGATCCCGGGTTTGTGCCCCGACTCCAATTTCTAGGGCCATTTCCTATCAACCTGCCAAATTTCGGACCATTCCGGCACTGTCGCGACAAATGACAAAATTGCCCCTAGTGCGGTTTTACGTTATTAATTTTCTGTCCAACACATCTTCAACCTGATATAATTAAAACGAAAATAATTATTCGGAGGCCTAAACGAAGGAATTTGGCTAAAATCCCATGATCCCGGGTCTGTGCCTCCAGTCCAATTTCTTGGATCGTTTCTAATCAACCTGCCAAATTTCGGACCATTTCGACCCATCTAACAAATAACGAAATTACCCCTGATGTGGTTTTTCCCTCTTTAGTTTTCTGTCCAACACTTCTTCAACCTGACATAATTAATATGAAAATTAATTATTCAGAGGCCTAAACGAAGGAATTTGGCTAAAATCCCGTGATCCCGAGTCTGTGTCCTGACTCGAATTTCTGGGGCCGTTTCCAATCAACCTTCCAAATTTCGGCCCTTTCCGACACCGTCGCGACAAATGACAAAATTTCCCCTGGTGCGATTTTGCGTTGTTAATTTTCTGACCAACACTTCTTCAACCTGACATAATTAATACGGAAATTAATTATTCAGAGGCCTAAACAAAGGAATTTTACTAAAATCTTGTGATCCCAGGTATGTGCTTTGAGTCCAATTTCTCGAGCAGTTTCCCATCAACCTGCCAAATTTCGGCCCATTCCGACACCGTCGCGACAAATGACAAAATTGCCCTTGTGCGGTTTTGTGTTGTTAATTGTCTGTCCAGCACATCTTCAACCTGACATAATTAATGCGAAAATTAATTATTCGGAGGCCTAAACGAAGAAATTTGGCTAAAACCCCGTGATCTCGGGTCTGTGCCCTGAGTCGAATTTCTCGGGCCGTTTCCAATCACCTTTCGAATTTCAGCCTATTCCGACACCATTGCAACAAATGATGAAATTGCCTCAGGTGCAGTTTTTCTTTGTTAATTTTCTGTCCAACACTTCTTGAACATGACCAACACATCTTCAACCTGATATAATTAATACAGAAATTAATTATTCGGAGCCCTAAACGAAGGAATTTGTTCTGTCCAACACTTCTTCAACCTGGCATAATTAATACGGAAATTAATTATTCAGAGGCCTAAACGAAGGAATTGGGCTAAAATCCCGTGATCCTGGGTCTGTGCCACGACTCCAATTTTCGGGGCCGTTTCCAATCTACCTGCCAAATTTCGGCCCATTTCGACACCGTCGTGACAAGGCCTAATCGAAGGAATTTGGCTAAAACCCCGTGATCTCGGGTCTGTGCCCTGAGTCCAATTTCTCGGGCCGTTTCCAATCAACCTACCAAATTTAGGCCCATTCCAACACCGTCGTGAGAAAAGCCCATTCCGACACCGTCGCGACAAATGACAAAATTGCCCCTGGTGTGGTTTTGCTTTGTTAATTTTCTGTCCAACACATCTTCAACCTGATATAATTAATACAGAAATTAATTATTCGGAGCCCTAAACGAAGGAATTTGTTCTGTCCAACACTTCTTCAACCTGGCATAATTAATACGGAAATTAATTATTCAGAGGCCTAAACGAAGGAATTGGGCTAAAATCCCGTGATCCTGGGTCTGTGCCACGACTCCAATTTTCGGGGCCGTTTCCAATCTACCTGCCAAATTTCGGCCCATTTCGACACCGTCGTGACAAGGCCTAATCGAAGGAATTTGGCTAAAACCCCGTGATCTCGGGTCTGTGCCCTGAGTCCAATTTCTCGGGCCGTTTCCAATCAACCTACCAAATTTAGGCCCATTCCAACACCGTCGTGAGAAAAGCCCATTCCGACACCGTCGCGACAAATGACAAAATTGCCCCTGGTGTGGTTTTGCTTTGTTAATTTTCTGTCCAACACATCTTCAACCTGATATAATTAATACAGAAATTAATTATTCGGAGCCCTAAACGAAGGAATTTGTTCTGTCCAACACTTCTTCAACCTGGCATAATTAATACGGAAATTAATTATTCAGAGGCCTAAACGAAGGAATTGGGCTAAAATCCCGTGATCCTGGGTCTGTGCCACGACTCCAATTTTCGGGGCCGTTTCCAATCTACCTGCCAAATTTCGGCCCATTTCGACACCGTCGTGACAAGGCCTAATCGAAGGAATTTGGCTAAAACCCCGTGATCTCGGGTCTGTGCCCTGAGTCCAATTTCTCGGGCCGTTTCCAATCAACCTACCAAATTTAGGCCCATTCCAACACCGTCGTGAGAAAAGCCCATTCCGACACCGTCGCGACAAATGACAAAATTGCCCCTGGTGTGGTTTTGCTTTGTTAATTTTCTGTCCAACACATCTTCAACCTGATATAATTAATACAGAAATTAATTATTCGGAGCCCTAAACGAAGGAATTTGTTCTGTCCAACACTTCTTCAACCTGGCATAATTAATACGGAAATTAATTATTCAGAGGCCTAAACGAAGGAATTGGGCTAAAATCCCGTGATCCTGGGTCTGTGCCACGACTCCAATTTTCGGGGCCGTTTCCAATCTACCTGCCAAATTTCGGCCCATTTCGACACCGTCGTGACAAGGCCTAATCGAAGGAATTTGGCTAAAACCCCGTGATCTCGGGTCTGTGCCCTGAGTCCAATTTCTCGGGCCGTTTCCAATCAACCTACCAAATTTAGGCCCATTCCAACACCGTCGTGAGAAAAGCCCATTCCGACACCGTCGCGACAAATGACAAAATTGCCCCTGGTGTGGTTTTGCTTTGTTAATTTTCTGTCCAACACATCTTCAACCTGATATAATTAATACAGAAATTAATTATTCGGAGCCCTAAACGAAGGAATTTGTTCTGTCCAACACTTCTTCAACCTGGCATAATTAATACGGAAATTAATTATTCAGAGGCCTAAACGAAGGAATTGGGCTAAAATCCCGTGATCCTGGGTCTGTGCCACGACTCCAATTTTCGGGGCCGTTTCCAATCTACCTGCCAAATTTCGGCCCATTTCGACACCGTCGTGACAAGGCCTAATCGAAGGAATTTGGCTAAAACCCCGTGATCTCGGGTCTGTGCCCTGAGTCCAATTTCTCGGGCCGTTTCCAATCAACCTACCAAATTTAGGCCCATTCCAACACCGTCGTGAGAAAAGCCCATTCCGACACCGTCGCGACAAATGACAAAATTGCCCCTGGTGTGGTTTTGCTTTGTTAATTTTCTGTCCAACACATCTTCAACCTGATATAATTAATACAGAAATTAATTATTCGGAGCCCTAAACGAAGGAATTTGTTCTGTCCAACACTTCTTCAACCTGGCATAATTAATACGGAAATTAATTATTCAGAGGCCTAAACGAAGGAATTGGGCTAAAATCCCGTGATCCTGGGTCTGTGCCACGACTCCAATTTTCGGGGCCGTTTCCAATCTACCTGCCAAATTTCGGCCCATTTCGACACCGTCGTGACAAGGCCTAATCGAAGGAATTTGGCTAAAACCCCGTGATCTCGGGTCTGTGCCCTGAGTCCAATTTCTCGGGCCGTTTCCAATCAACCTACCAAATTTAGGCCCATTCCAACACCGTCGTGAGAAAAGCCCATTCCGACACCGTCGCGACAAATGACAAAATTGCCCCTGGTGTGGTTTTGCTTTGTTAATTTTCTGTCCAACACATCTTCAACCTGATATAATTAATACAGAAATTAATTATTCGGAGCCCTAAACGAAGGAATTTGTTCTGTCCAACACTTCTTCAACCTGGCATAATTAATACGGAAATTAATTATTCAGAGGCCTAAACGAAGGAATTGGGCTAAAATCCCGTGATCCTGGGTCTGTGCCACGACTCCAATTTTCGGGGCCGTTTCCAATCTACCTGCCAAATTTCGGCCCATTTCGACACCGTCGTGACAAGGCCTAATCGAAGGAATTTGGCTAAAACCCCGTGATCTCGGGTCTGTGCCCTGAGTCCAATTTCTCGGGCCGTTTCCAATCAACCTACCAAATTTAGGCCCATTCCAACACCGTCGTGAGAAAAGCCCATTCCGACACCGTCGCGACAAATGACAAAATTGCCCCTGGTGTGGTTTTGCTTTGTTAATTTTCTGTCCAACACATCTTCAACCTGATATAATTAATACAGAAATTAATTATTCGGAGCCCTAAACGAAGGAATTTGTTCTGTCCAACACTTCTTCAACCTGGCATAATTAATACGGAAATTAATTATTCAGAGGCCTAAACGAAGGAATTGGGCTAAAATCCCGTGATCCTGGGTCTGTGCCACGACTCCAATTTTCGGGGCCGTTTCCAATCTACCTGCCAAATTTCGGCCCATTTCGACACCGTCGTGACAAGGCCTAATCGAAGGAATTTGGCTAAAATCCCTTGATCCTGGGTCTATGCCTCGAGTCCAATTTATCGGGCCTTTTCCAATCAACCTGCTAAATTTTGGCCCATTCCGACACCATCGCGACAAATGACGAAATTGCCCCTGGTGCGGTTTTTCCTTTTTTATTTTCTGTCCAACACTTCTTCAACCTGGCATAATTAATACGGAAATTAATTATTCAAAGGCCTAAACGAAGGAATTTGGCTAAAATCCTGCGATCCCGGGTCTGTGCCCCGACTCCAATTTCTGGGGCAATTACCAATCAACCTGCTAAATTTCAGCCCATTCTGACACCTTCGCGACAAATGACAAAATTGCCCCTGGTGTGGTTTTGCTTTGTTAATTTTCTGTCCAACACTTCTTCAAACTTACATAATTAATACGAAAATTAATTATTCGGAGGCCTTAGCGAATGAATTTGGCTAAAATCTCGTGAACCCGGGTCTGTGCCCCGACACCAATTTCTGGGGCCGTTTCCAATCAACTTGTCAAATTTCGGCCCATTCCGTCACCATCGCGACAAATGACGAAATTGCCCCTGGTGCAATTTTTCTTTTTTATTTTTCTGTCCAACACTTCTTGAACCTCACATAATTAATACGAAAATTAATTATTCGGAGGCCTAACCGAAGGAATTTTACTAAAATCCCGTGATCCTGGGTATGTGCCCCGAGTCCAATTTCTCGAGCCGTTTCCAATCGACCTGCCAAATTTCGGCCCATTCCGACACCATCACGACAAATGACGAAATTTTCCCTGGTACAATTTTTCTTTGTTAATTTGCTGTTCAACACTTCTTCAACCTGACATAATTAATACAAAAATTAATTATTCGGAGGCCTAAACGAAGGAATTTGGCTAAAATCCTGTGATCCAGGGTCTGTGCCCGAGTCCAATTTTTGGGGCCGTTTCCAATCAACCTGCCAAATTTCGGCCCATTCCGATACCATCGCGACAAATGACAAAATTGCCCCTGGTGCGGTTTTGCGTTGTTAATTTTTTGCCCAACACTTCTTCAACCTAACATAATTAATACGAAAATTAATTATTTGGAGGCCTTAACGAAGGAATTTGGCTAAAATCCCGTGATCCCGGGTCTATCTTCAACATGACATAATTAATACGAAAATTAATTATTTGGAGGCCTTAACGAAGGAATTTGGCTAAAATCCCGTGATCCCGGGTCTGTGCCCCGACACCTATTTCTGGGGCTATTTCCAATCAACCTGCCAAATTTCGACCCACTCCGACACCATCGCGACAAATGACGAAATTGCCCCTGGCGCGGTTTTTCTTTTTTATTTTTTGGTCCAACACTTCTTGAACATGACATAATTAATACGAAAATTAATTATTCGGAGGCCAGAAGAAGGAATTTGGCTAAAATCCCTTGATCCCGGGTTTGTGCCCCGACTCCAATTTCTGGGGCCGTTTCCAATCAACCTACCAAATTTGGGCCCATTCTGACACCATCGCGGCAAATGACAAAATTGCCCCAGGTGCGGTTTTGCGTTATTAATTTTCTGTCCAAAACATCTTCAACATGACATAATTAATACGAAAATTAATTATTTGGAGGCCTGAACGAAGGAATTTGACAAAAATCCCATGATCCCAGGTCTGTGCCTCGAGTCCAATTTCTCGAGCTGTTTCCAATCAACCTGCCAAATTTCGAACCATTTTGACACCGTCGCGACAAATGAATAAATTACCCTAGTGCGATTTTTCTTTTTTAATTTTCTGTCCAACACTTCTTCAGCCTGACATAATTAATACGAAAATTAATTAATCGGAGGCCTAAACGAAGGAATTTTACTAAAATCCAGTGATCCCGGGTATGTGCCCCGAGTCTAATTTCTCGAGCCGTTTCCAATCAACCTGCCAAATTTCGACCCATTCCAATACCGTAATGACAAAGGACGAAATTTTCCCTGGTGCGGTTTATTTTTGTTAATTTTCTATCCAACAATTCTTTAACCTGACATAATTAATATGAAAATTAATCATTCGAAGGCCTAAACGAAGGAATTTGGATAAAATCCCGCGATCCCGAGTCTGTACCCCGAGTCCAATTTTTGGGGCCGTTTCCAATCAACCTGCCAAATTTTGGCCTATTCCAGCACCGTCGCGACGAATGACAAAATTGCCCCTGGTGCAGTTTTGCGTTGTTAATTTTCTGTCCAACACATCTTCAAACATACATAATTAATACGAAAATTAATTATTCGAAGGCCTAAACGCAGAAATTGGGCTAAAATCCCGTGATCCCAGGTCTGTGTCCCAAGTCCAATTTCTCCGGCCGTTTCCAATCAACCTGCCAAATTTCAGCCCAATCCGACACCGTCGTGACAAATGAAGAAATTACCCCTGGTGCGGTTTTTCTTTTTTAATTTTCTGTCCAACACTTCTTCAACCTGACATAATTAATACGGAAATTAATTATTCGGAGGCCTAAACGAAGGAATTTGGCTAAAATCTAGTGATCTGGGGTCTGTGCCCCGAGTCCAATTTTTGGGACCGTTTCCAACCAACCTGCCAAATTTCGGCCCATTCCGATACCGTCGCGACTAATGACAATATTGCCCTGGTGCGATTTTGTGTAGTTAATTTTTTTCCGAACACATCTTCAATCTGACGTAATTAATACGAAAATTAATTATTCGGAGGCCTAAACGAAGGAATTTGGCTAAAATCCCGTGATCCCAGGTCTGTGCCGCGAGTCCAATTTATGGGGCCGTTTCCAATCAAGTTGCCAAATTTCGGCCCATTCCGACACCGTAGTGACAAGTGAAGAAATTGCTCCTGGTGCTGCTTTTCTTTGTAAATTTTCTTTCCAACACTTCTTCAGCCTGACATAATTAATACGGAAATTAATTATTTGGAGGTATAAACGAAGGAATTTTTCTAAAATCCCGTGATCCCGAGTCAGTGCCTTGACTCCAATTTCTGGGGCCGCTTCCAATCAACCTACCAAATTTAGGCCCATTCCAACACCGTCGCGATAAATGACGAAATTGCCCCTGGTGCGGTTTTTCTTTTTTAATTTTTTGTCTAACACTTCTTCAACTAGACGTAATTAATACAGAAATTAATTATTCGGAGGCCTAAACGATGGAATTTAGCTAAAGTCCCGTGATCCTGGGTCTGTGCCCCGACTCCAATTTCAAGGGCCGTTTCCATTCAACCTGCCAAATTTCGGCCCATTCCGGCACCGACACGACAAATGACGAAATTGCCCCTGATGTGGCTTTTGTTTTATATTTTCTGTCCAACACACCTTCAACCCGACATAATTAATACGGAAATTAATTATTCGGAGGCCTAATCGAAGGAATTTGGCTAAAATCCCGGGATCCCGGGTCTATGCCTCAAGTCCAATTTCTCGGGCCATTTCCAATCAACCTGCCAAATTTCGGCCCATTCCGACGCTGACATGACAAATGACGAAATTGTCCCTAGTGCGGCTTTTCTTTGTTAATTATCTTTCCAACACTTCTTCAACCAGACATAATTACTACGGAAATTAATTATTCAGAGGCCTAAACGAAAGAATTGGGCTAAAATCTCATGATCCCGGGTCTGTGCCCCGAGTCAACTTTTTAGGGCTGTTTCCAATCAACCTGCTAAATTTCGGCCCATTCCAACACCTTCGCGACAAATAACGAAATTGCCCGTGGTGCGGTTTTGCATTGTTTATTTTCTGTCCTACACATCTTCAACCTGACATAATTAATATGGAAATTAATTAGTCGTAGGCCTAAACGAAGGAATTTAGCTAAAATCCCGTGATCCCGGGTCTGTGCCCCGACTCCAATTTCTGGGCCATTTCCAATCAACCCGACAAATTTCGACCAATTCTGACACCGTCGCGACAAATGACGAAATTGTCCCTGATGTGGCTTTTCTTTTTTAATTTTCTATCCAACACATCTTTAACCTGACATAATTAATACGAAAATTAATTATTCGGAGGCCTAAACGAAGGAATTGGGCTAAAATCCAGTGATCCCGGGTCTATGCCCCGAGTCCAATTTTTCGGGCCGTTTCCAATCAACCTGCCAAATTTCTGTCTATTCCGACACTGTCGTGACAAATGACGAAATTACCCCTGGTGCGGTTTTTCTTTTTTAATTTTCTGTCGAACACTTCTTCAAACTAACATAATTAATGCGAAAATTAATTATTTGGAGGCCTAAACGAAGGAATTTGGCTAAAATCTCATGATCCCGGGTCTGCGCCTCGAGTACAATTTCTCGAGCCGTTTCCAATCAACTCGACAAATTTCGACCCGTTCCGACACCGTTGCGACAAATGACGAAATTGTCCCTGGTGCGGCTTTTCTATGTTAATTTTCTATCCAACACATCTTCAACCTGACATAATTAATATGAAAATTAATTATTCGGAGGCCTAAACGATGGAATTTGGCTAAAATCCCGTGATCCCAGGTCTGTGCCTCGAGTCAAATTTCTCGGGCCGTTTCCAATAAACCCGACAAATTACGACCAATTCCGACACCGTCGTGACAAATGACGAAATTGCCCCTGGTGCGGCTTTTCTATGTTAATTTTCTATCCAACACATCTTCAACCTAGATAATTAATACGAAAATTAATTATTCGGAGGCCTAAATGAAGAAATTGGGCTAAAATCCCGTGATCCCATGTTTGTGCCCCGAGTCCAATTTCTCGGGCCGTTTCCAATCAACCTGCCAAATTTCGGCCCATTCCGACACCATCGCGACAAATGATGAAATTACATTGGTGCAGTTTTTCTTTTTTAATTTTCTGTCCAACACTTCTTCAAACTAACATAATTAGTGCGAAAATTAATTATTTGGAGGCCTAAACGAAGGAATTGGGCTAAAATCCAGTGATCCCGGGTCTATGCCCCGAGTCCAATTTTTCGGGCTGTTTCCAATCAACCTGCCAAATTTCTGTCTATTCCGACACTGTCGCGACAAATGACGAAATTACCCCTGGTGCGGTTTTTCTTTTTTAATTTTCTATCCAACACATCTTCAACCTGACATAATTGATACGAAAATTAATTATTCGGAGGCCTAAACGAAGGAATTTGGCTAAAATCTCGTGATCCCAAGTCTGTGCCTCGAGTCAATTTTCTCGGGCCGTTTCCAATAAACCCGACAAATTACGACCAATTCCGACACCGTCGCGACAAATGACGAAATTGCCCCTGGTGCGACTTTTCTATGTTAATTTTCTATCCAACACATCTTCAACCTAGATAATTAATACGAAAATTAATTATTCGGAGGCCTAAACGAAGGAATTGGGCTAAAATCCCGTGATCCCAAGTCTGTGCCCCGAGTCCAATTTCTCGGGCCGTTTCCAATCAACCTGCCAAATTTTGGCCCATTCCGACACCGTCACGACAAATGACGAAATTACATTGGTGCAGTTTTTCTTTTTTAATTTTCTGTCCAACACTTCTTCAACCTAACATAATTTATGCGAAAATTAATTATTCGGAGGCCTAAACGAAGGAATTTGGCTAAAATCCCGTGATCTGGGGACTATGCCCCGAGTCTAATTTTTGGGGCCGTTTCTAACCAACCTACCAAATTTCGGCCCATTCTGATACCGTCGCGACAAATGACAATATTGCCCCTGGTGCAGTTTTGTGTAGTTAATTTTTTCCAACACTTCTTCAACCTGACATAATTAATACGGAAATTAATTATTCAGAGGTATAAACGAAGTAATTTTTCTAAAATCCCGTGATCTCGAGTCTGTGCCCCGACACCAATTTCTGGGGCCGCTTCCAATCAACCTGCCAAATTTCGGCCCATTCCGACACCGTCGCGATAAATGACGAAATTGCCCCTGGTGCGGTTTTTCTTTTTTAATTTTCTAACTAACACTTCTTCAACCTGACGTGATTAATACGAAAATTAATTATTCGGAGGCCTAAACAAAGGAGTTTGGCTAAAGTCCAGTGATCCTGGGTCTGTGCCCCGACTCCAATTTCTAGGGCCGTCTCCAGTCAACCTGCCGAATTTCGGTCCATTCCGGTACCGACGCGACAAATGGCGAAATAGCCCCTTGTGCAGCTTTTCTTTGTTAATTTACTTTTCGACACTACTTCAACCTGACATAATTAATACGAAAATTAATTATTCGGAGGTATAAATGAAGGAATTATTCTAAAATCCCGTGATCCCGTGTCTGTTCCCCGATTCCAATTTCTGGGGCCGCTTCCAATCAACCTGCCAAATTTCGGCCCATTCCGACACCATCGCGACAAATGACAAAATTACCCCTGGTGCGGTTTCTCTTTTTTAATTTTCTGTCCAACACTTTTTCAACCTGACATAATTAATGCGAAAATTAATTATTCGGAGGCCTAAACGAAGGAATTTTGCTAAAATCCAGTGATCCCGGGTCTGTGCCTCGAGTCCAATTTCTCGGGACGTTTCCAATCAACCTGCTAAATTTCGGCCCATTCCAACACCGTCGCAACAAATGACGAAATTACCCCTGGTGCGGTATTTCTTTTTTAATTTTCTGTCCAACACTTCTTCAACCTGACATAAATAATGCGGAAATTAATTATTCGGAGGCCTAAACGAAGGAATTTGGCTAAAATCCCATGATCCCGGGTCTGTGCCTTGAGTCCGATTTCTCGAGCCGTTTCCAATCAACCCGACAAATTTTGACCCATTCCGACACCGTCGCGACAAATGACGAAATTGCCCCTGGTGCGGCTTTTCTATTTTAATTTTCTATCCAACACATCTTCAACCTGACATAATTAATACGAAAATTAATTATTCGGAGGCCTAAATGAAGGAATTGGGCTAAAATCCCGTGATCCCGGGTCTACGCCCCGCGTCCAATTTCTTGGGCTGTTTCCAATCAACCTGCCAAATTTCGGCCCATTCCGACACCGTCGCGACAAATGACGAAATTACCCTGGTGCTGTTTTTCTTTTTTAATTTTCAGTCCAACACTTCTTCAACCTGACATAATTAATGCGAAAATTAATTATTCGAAGGCCAGAACGAAGGAATTTGGCTAAAATCCTGTGATCCCGGGTCTATGCCTCGAGTCCAATTTCTTGGGCCGTTTCCAATCAACCCAACAAATTACGACCAATTCCGACACCGTCGTGACAAATGACGAAATTACCCCTTGTGCGGCTTTTCTATGTTAATTTTCTATCCAACACATCTTCAACCTGACTTAATTAATACGAAAATTAATTATACGGAGGCCTAAACGAAGGAATTGGGCTAAAATCCCGTGATCCCGGGTCTGTGCCCCGAGTCCAATTTCTCGGGCCGTTTCCAATCAACCTGCCAAATTTCGGACCATTCCAACACCATCGCGACAAATGACGAAATTACCCCTGGTACGGTTTTTCTTTTTTAATTTTCTGTCCAACACTTCTTCAACCTGACATAATTAATGCGGAAATTAATTATTCGGAGGCCTAAAGGAAGGAATTTGGCAAAAATCCCGTGATCCCAGGTCTGTGCCTTGAGTCCAATTTCTCGAGCCGTTTCCAATCAACCCGACAAATTTCGACCCATTCCGACACCGTCGCGTCAAATGACGAAATTGCCCCTGGTGCGGCTTTTCTATGTTAATTTTCTATCCAACACATCTTCAACCTGACATAATTAATACGAAAATTAATTATTCGGAGGCCTAAACGAAGGAATTGGGCTAAAATCCCGTGATCCCAGGTCTGTGCCCCGAGTTCAATTTCTCGGCCGTTTCCAATCAACCTACCGAATTTCGGCCTATTCTGACACCGTCGCAACAAATGACGAAATTAACCGGGGCGGTTTTTCTTTTTTAATTTTCTGTCCAACACTTCTTCAACCTGACATAATTAATGAGGATATTAATTATTTGGACGCCTAAACGAAGGAATTTGGCTAAAATCCCGTGATCCCCGGTCTGTGCCTCGAGCCCAATTTCTCAAGCCGTTTCCAATCAACCCGACGAATTACAACCAATTCCAACACTGTTGCGACAAATGACGAAATTGCCCCTGGTGCAGCTTTTCTATGTTAATTTTCTATCCAACACATCTTCAACCTGACATAATTAATACGAAAATTAATTATTCGAAGGCCTAAACGAAGGAATTGGTCTAAAATCCCGTGATCCTGGGTCCGTGCCCCGAGTCCAATTTTTTGGGCCGTTTCCAATCAACCTGCAAAATTTCGGCCCATTCCGACACCGTCGCGATAAATGACGAAATTACCCCTGGTGCGGTTTTTCTTTTTTAATTTTCTGTCCAACACTTCTTCACCCTGACATAATTAATGCGGAATTTAATTATTCGGAGGCCTAAACGAAGGAATTTGGCTAAAATCCCGTGATCCCGAGTCTGTGCCTTGAGTCCAATTTCTCTAGCTGTTTCCAACCAACCCGACAAATTTCGACCCATTCCGACACCGTCGCTACAAATGACGAAATTGCCCCTGGTGCGGCTTTTCTATGTTAATTTTCTATCCAACACATCTTCAACCTGACATAATTAGTACGAAAATTAATTATTCGGAGACCTAAACGAAGGAATTGGGCTAAAATCCCGTGATCCCGAGTTCGTGCACCGAGTCCAATTTCTCGGGCCGTTTCCAATCAACCTGCCAAATTTCGGCCCATTCTGACGCCGTCGCGATAAATGACGAAACTACCCCTAGTGCGGTTTTTATTTTTTAATTTTCTATCCAACACTTCTTCAACCTGACATAATTAATGTGGAAATTAATTATTCGGAGGCCTAAACGAAGGAATTTAGCTAAAATCCCGTGATCCTGGGTCTGTGCCCTGACTCCAATTTTTGGGGCGGTTTCCAATCAACCTGCCAAATTTCGGCCCATTACGATACCATCGCAATAAATGACGAAAATGCCCTTGGGTGACTTTTCTTTGTTAAATTTCTGTCCAGCACATCTTCGAACTGACATAATTAATACGAAAATTTATTATTCGGAGGCCTAAATGAAGGAACTTGGCTAAAATCCCGGGATCCAGGTCTGTGCCCCGACTCCAATTTTTGGGAAAGTTTCCAATCAATCTGCCAAATTTCGGCCCATTTCGACACCGTCGCGATAAATTACATAATTGCCCCTGGTGCAGTTTTTCTTTTTTAATTTTCTGTCCAACACTTCTTCAACCTGACATAATTAGTGCAAAAATTAATTGTTCGGAGGCCAAAATGAAGGAATTTGGCTAAAATCCCGTGATCCCGGGTCTATGCCTCGAGTCCAATTTCTCGGGCCGTTTCCAATCAATTCGACAAATTACGACCAATTCCGACACCGTCGCGACAAATGATGAAATTGCCCCTGGTGTGGCTTTTCTATGTTAATTTTCTATCCAACACATCTTCAACCTAACATAATTAATACGAAAATTAATTATTCAGAGGCCTAAACGAAGGAATTGGGCTAAAATCCCGTGGTCCCGGGTCCGTGCCCCGAGTCCAATTTTTCGGGCCGTTTCCAATCAACCTGCAAAATTTCGGCCCATTCCGACACCGTCGCGATAAATGACGAAATTACCCCTGGTGCGGTTTTTCTTTTTTAATTTTCTGTCCAACACTTCTTCAACCTGACATAATTAATGCGGAATTTAATTATTCGGAGGCCTAAACGAAGGAATTTGGCTAAAATCCCGTGATCCTGGGTTTGTGACCCCACTCCAATTTTTGGGGCTATTTCCAATCAACGTGCCAAATTTTGGCCCATTACGACACCATCGCGATAAATGACGAAATTGCCCCTGGGCGGCTTTTCTTTGTTAAATTTCTGGCCAACACATCTTCGACCTGACATAGTTAATACGAAAATTTATTATCCGGAGGCCTAAACGAAGGAACTTCGCCAAAATCCCGTGATCCGGGTCTGTACCCCGACTCCAATTTTTGGGGCGATTTCCAATCAATCTGCCAAATTTCGGCCAATTTCGACACCGTCGCGATAAATTACAAAATTGCCCCTGGTGCAGTTTTTTTCTGTCCAACACTTCTTCAACCTGACATAATTAATGCGGAATTTAATTATTCGGAGGCCTAAACGAAGGAATTTGGCTAAAATCCCGTGATCCTGGGTTTGTGACCCCACTCCAATTTTTGGGGCTATTTCCAATCAACGTGCCAAATTTTGGCCCATTACGACACCATCGCGATAAATGACGAAATTGCCCCTGGGCGGCTTTTCTTTGTTAAATTTCTGGCCAACACATCTTCGACCTGACATAGTTAATACGAAAATTTATTATCCGGAGGCCTAAACGAAGGAACTTCGCCAAAATCCCGTGATCCGGGTCTGTACCCCGACTCCAATTTTTGGGGCGATTTCCAATCAATCTGCCAAATTTCGGCCAATTATGACACCGTCGCGATAAATTACAAACTTGCCCCTGGTGCAGTTTTTTTCTGTCCAACACATCTTCAACCTGACATAATTAATACGAAAATTAATTATTCGAAGGCCTAAACGAAGGAATTTGGCTAAAATCTTGTGATCCTGGGTCTCTGCCCTGACACTAATTTCAGGAACCATTTCCAATCAACCTGCCAAATTTCGGCCCATTCCGACACCGTCGTGACAAATGACGAAATTGCCCCCGTTGCGATTTTTCTTTTTTATTTTCTGTCCAAAACTTCTTCAACCTGACATAATTAATTCGGAAATTAATTATTCGGAGGCCTAAACGAAGGAATTTGGCTAAAATCCCGTGATCCCGGGTCTGTGCCCCGACTCCAATTTCTAGGGCCGTTTCTGATCAGCCTGCCAAATTTCGGCCCATTTCGACACCGTCGCGACAAATGATAAAATTGCCCCTGGTGCGGTTTTGCGTTGTTAATTCTCTGTCCAACGCATCTTCAACCGGACATAATTAATTCGGAAATTAATTATTCGGAGGCCTAAACGAAGGAATTTGGCTAAAATCCCGTGATCCCGGGTCTGTGCCCCGAGTCCAATTTCTTGGGCCGTTTCCAATCAACCTGCCAAATTTCGGCCCATTTCGAAATCATCGCGACAAATGACGAAATTGCCCTTGGTACGGTTTTTCTTTTTTAATTTTCTATCCAACACTTCTTCAACCTAACATAGTTAATACGAAAACTAATTATTCGGAGGCCTAAACGAAGGAATTTTGCTAAAATCCCGTGATCCCGGGTATGTGCCTCGAGTCTAAGTTCTCGAGCCGTTTCCAATTAACCTGTCAAATTTCGGCCCATTCCGACATCGTCGCGACAAATCACAAAATTGCCCCTTGTGCGGCTTTTCTTGATTAATTTTCTATCCAACACATTTCAATTTCTCGGGCCGTTTCTAAACAACCTGCCAAATTTCGGCCCATACAGACACCATTGCGACAAATGACGAAATTACCCCTGGTACGGTTTTTCTTTGTTAATTTTTTGTCCAACACTTCTTCAACCTGACATAATTAATACAAAAATTAATTATTTGGAGGCCTAAACGAAGGAATTTGGCGAAAATCTCGTGATCCCGGGTCTGTTTCCCGACTCCAATTTCTGGGGCCGTTTCCAATCAACCTGCCAAATTTCAGCCCATTTCGACACCGTCGTGACAAACGACGAAATTCTCTCGACTCATCCCCGGGGAGAGTAGGCCATTCGCCTGGGAGATTCTGAAATTGCGGAGGCTTGGTTTGATCAAGCAGCTGAGTATTGGAAACAGGCCATAGCGCTTACACCTGATAATTATATTGAAGCACGTAATTGGTTGAAGATCACGGGGCGTTTCAAATCCGAAACTCCTGACAGATGGCCAGTGGCCCAAAGAAACGAAAGAATCGGTTACATTTTTCATAGGATCTCCTCTTATAGATGACTCAAAAATCGATCAGAGTTCTTTTTGTACCACTTTGCCTATTTATTCTTTTCTTTTTTTTATCGAGTCAAAAAATATTCGAGTTATAAAGTATGAACTACCCCCTTGCTGTTGCAACACCTCCTAAAAAAGAGAGTTTCCCTTGGACTACAAACGGGAAAGGATGAAAGCGAGAATGACGAAATTGTCCCTGGTGCGGCTTTGTGTTGTTAATTTTCTGTCCAACACATCTTCAACCTAACATTATTAATAAGGAAATTAATGATTCGGAGGCCTAAACGAAGGAATTTGGCTAAAATCCCGTGATCCCGAGTTTGTGCCCCGAGTCCAATTTCTGGGGCCGTTTCCAATCAACCTGCCAAATTTCGGCTCATTCCAACACCGTAACGACAAATGACGAAATTTCCCCTGGTACGGTTTTTCTTTGTTAATTTTCTATCCAACACTTCTTCAACCTGACATAATTAACGCGGAAATTAATTATTCGGAGGCCTAAACGAAGGAATTTGGCTAAAATCCCGTAATCTCGGGTCTACACCCTAAGTCCAATTTCTAGGGCCGTTTCCAATTAACTTGCCAAATTTCGGCCCATTTTGACACTGCCGCAACAAATGACGAAATTTCCCCTAGTGCTATTTTTCTTTGTTAATTTTCTGTCCAACACTTCTAAACCTGACATAAGTAATGCGGAAATTAATTATTCGGAGGCCTAAATGAAGGAATTTGGTTAAAATCCCATGATCTCAGATCTGTGCCCCCACTCCAATTGTGGGGCCGTTTCAAATCAACCTACCGAATTTCGGTCCATTTCGACACCGTCGCAATAAATGACGAAATTATCCCTGGTACGATTTTGCGTTGTTAATTTTTTATCCAACACATCTTCAATTCGACATAATTAATACGGAAATCAATTATTCGGGGGCCTAAACGAAGGAATTTGGAGAAAATCTCGTGATCCCGGGTCTTTGTCCCGAGTCCAATTTTTGGGGCTATTTCCAATCAAACTGCTAAATTTTAGCCCATTTCGACACCGTCGCAATAAATGACAAAATTGCCCCTGGTGTGGTCTTGCGTTGTTAATTTTCGGTCCAACATTTCTTCAGCCTGACATAATTAATACAGAAATTAATTATTCGGAGGCCTAAATGAAGGAATTTTGCAAAAATACCGTGATCCCAGGTCTATGCCCCGACTCCAATTTCTGGGGTCGTTTCCAATCAGCCTGCCAAATTTTGGCCCATTCCAAAACTGTCGGGACAAATGAAGAAATTGCCCCTGGTCCGATCTTACGTTGTTAATTTTCTGTCCAACACATCTTCAACCTGACATAATTAATACGGAAATTAATTATTCAGAGGCCTAAACGAAGGAATTTGGCTAAAATCCCATGATCTCGGGTATGTGCCTCGAGTCCAATTTCTAGGGCCGTTTCCAATCAATCTGCCAAATTTCGGCCCATTCCGACACCGTCGCAACAAATGACGAAATTGACCCTGGTGCGGTTTTACGTTGTTAATTTTCTATCCCACACATCTTCAACCTGACGTAATTAATGCGGATATTAATTTTTCGAAGGACTAAACGTAGGAATTCGGCTAAAATCTCGTGATCCCGAGTCTGTGCCCCGAGTCCAATTTTTGGGGCCGATTCCAATCAACCTGCCAAATTTCGGCCCATTCCGACA
Source organism: Olea europaea var. sylvestris (assembly GCF_002742605.1). Classification (NCBI taxonomy): domain Eukaryota; kingdom Viridiplantae; phylum Streptophyta; class Magnoliopsida; order Lamiales; family Oleaceae; genus Olea; species Olea europaea. The sequence goes on along the minus strand of NW_019246754.1, from coordinate 48,547 downwards.
CCGTCGCGACAAATGACGAAATTGCCCCTGGTGCGATTTTTCTTTGTTAATTTTGTGTCCAACAAATCTTCAACCTGACAAAATTAATATGGAAATTAATTATTCGGGGGCCTAAACGAAGGAATTTGGCTAAAATCCCGTGATCCCGAGATTGTGCCCCGACCCCAATTTCTCGGGCCGTTTCCAATCGACCTGCCAAATTTCGGCCCATTCCGACATCGTCGCCACAAATGACGAAACTGCCCCTGGTACGATTTTTCTTTGTTAATTTTCTGTCCAACACATCTTCAACTTGACATAATTAATACGGAAATTAATTATTCAGAGGCCTAAACGAAGGAATTAGGCTAAAATCCCGGGATCCCGAGTCTGTGCTCCGAGTCTAATTTCTGGGGTCATTTCCAATCAACCTGCCATATTTCGGCCCATTCGGACACCGTTGTGACAAATGATAAAATTTCCTCTGGTGCTATTTTTCTTTGTTAATTTTCTGTCCAACACTTTTTAAACCTGATATAAGTAATACGGAAATTAATTATTCGGAAGCCTAAAGGAAGGAATTTGGCTAAAATCCCGTGATCTCGGGTCTGTGCCCCTACTCCAATTTTTGGGGCCGTTTCCAATCAACCTGCCAAATTTCGGCCCATTCCGACACCGTCGCAACAAATGACGAAATTATCCCTGGTGCGGTTTTGCGTTGTTAATTTTCTGTCCAACACATCTTCAACCTGACATAATCAATACGGAAATTAATTATTCGGATGCCTAAACGAAGGAATTTGGCTAAAATTCCGTGATCCCAGGTCTGTGTCCCGAGTACAATTTCTGGGACCTTTTCCAATCAACATGCCAAATTTCGACCCATTCCAAAACTGTCGTGACAAATGACGAAATTACCCCTGCTGAGGTTTTTTTCTTTGTTAATTTTCTGTCCAACACATCTTCAACCTGTTATATTTAATACGAAAATTAATTATTCGGAGGCCTAAACGAAGAAATTTGGCTAAAATCCCGTGATCTCGGGTCTGTGTCCTGAGTCCAATTTCTCGGGCCGTTACCAATGAACCTGCCAAATTCGCCCCATTCTGACACCGTCGTGACAAATGACAAAATTGCCCATTGTGCGATTTTTCTTTGTTAATTTTTTGTCCATCCCTTCTTAAACCTGACATAATTAATACGAAAATTAATTATTCGGAGGCCTAAACGAAAGAATTTCGCTAAAATCCCGTGTTCCCGGGTCTATGCCCCGACTCCAATTTCTGGGGCCGTTTCCAATCAGCCTGCCAAATTTCGGCCCATTTCGAAACCTTCGCAACAAATAACGAAATTGCCCCTGGTCCGGTCTTACGTTGTTAATTTTTTGTCCAACACATCTTCAACCTGACAAAATTAATACAGAAATTAATTATTCGGAGGCCTAAACGAAGGAATTTAGCAAAAATCCCATGATCTCGGGTCTGTTCCTCGAGTCCAATTTCTAGGGCCGTTTCCAATCAACCTGCCAAATTTTGGCCCCTTCCGACACTGTCACGACAAATGACGAAATTGACCCTGGTGCGGTTTTGCGTCGTTAATTTTCTATCCCACACATCTTCAACCTGACGTAATTAATGCGGATATTAATTATTCGGAGGACTAAACGTAGGAATTCGGCTAAAATCTCGTGATCCCGAGTCTGTGCCCCGAGTCCAATTTCTGGGGCCGATTCCAATCAACCTGCCAAATTTCGGCCCATTCCGACACCTTCGTGACAAATGACGAAATTGCCCCTGGTGCGATTTTTCTTTGTTAATTTTGTGTCCAACAAATCTTCAACCTGACATAATTAATATGGAAATTAATTATTCGGGGGCCTAAACGAAGGAATTTGGCTAAAATCGCGTGATCCCGGGACTGTGCCCCGACCCCAATTTCTCGGGCCGTTTCCAATCAACCTGCCAAATTTCGGCCCATTCCGACATCGTCGCGACAAATGACGAAACTGCCCCTGGTGCGATTTTTCTTTCATAATTTTCTGTCCAACACATCTTCAACTTGACATAATTAATACGGAAATTAATTATTCGGAGGCCTAAACGAAGGAATTTAGCAAAAATCCCGTGATCCCGGGTCTGTGCTCCGTGTCCAATTTCTGGGGTCATTTCCAATCAACCTGCAAAATTTCAGCCCATTCCGACATCGTCACGACAAATGATAAAATTTCCCCTGGTGCTGTTTTTCTTTGTTAATTTTCTGTCCAACACTTTTTAAACCTGATATAAGTAATACAAAAATTAATTATTCGGAAGCCTAAAGGAAGGATTTTGGCTAAAATCTCATGATCCCGGGTCTGTGCCCCTACTCCAATTTCTGGGGCCGTTTCCAATCAACCAGCCAAAATTTGGCCCATTCCGACACTGTCGCAACAAATGACGAAATTATCCCTAGTGCGGTTTTGCGTTGTTAATTTTCTGTCCAACACATCTTAAACCTGACATAATTAATACGAAAATTAATTATTCGGATGCCTAGACAAAGGAATTTGGCTAAAATTCCGTGATCCCAGGGCTGTGTCCCGAGTCTAATTTCTGGGACCTTTTCCAATCAACATGCCAAATTTCGACCCATTCCAAGACCGTCGCGACAAATGACGAAATTGCCCTTGCTGAGGTTTTTTTCTTTGTTAATTTTCTGTCCAACACATCTTCAACCAGATATATTTAATACGGAAATTAATTATTCGGAGGCCTAAACGAAGGACTTTGGCTAAAATCCCGTGATCCCAGGTCTATGTCCCGAGTCCAATTTCTCGGGCCATTACCAATGAACCTGCCAAATTTCAGCCTATTCTGACACCGTCGTGACAAATGACGAAATTGGCCATGGTGCAGTTTTTTTTTGCTAATTTTTGGTCCAACACTTATTCAGCCTGACATAATTAATACGGAAATTAGTTATTCGGAGACCTAAACGAAGAAATTTGGCTAGAATCCCGTGATCCCGGGTCTGTGGCCCGAGTCCAATTTCTGGGGTCATTTCCAAACAACATGCCAAATTTCGGCCCATTTCGACACCGTCGCGACAAATGACGAAATTGTCCCTAGTAAGGTTTTTCTTTGTAAATTTTCTGTCCAACCCTTCTTAAAGCTGACATAATTAATATGAAAATTAATTATTCGGAGGCTTAAACAAAGGAATTTCGCTAAAATCTCGTGATCCCGGGTCTATGCCCCGACTCCAATTTCTGGGGCCGTTTCCAATCAACCTGCCAAATTTCGGCCCATTTCGACACTGTCGTAATGAATGACGAAATTACCCCTGGTGCGATTTTACGTTGTTAATTTTCCATCCAACACATCTTCAACAAGACATAATTAACACGAAAATTAATTATTCGGAGGCCTAAACGAAGGAATTTGGCTAAAATCTCGTGATCCTGGGTCTGTGCCTCGACTCCAATTTTTGGGACCGTTTCCAATCAACCTGCCAAATTTCGGCCCATTTCGACACCGTCGTGACAAATGTCAAAATTGCCCCTGGTGCGGTTTTGTGTTGTTAATTTTTTGTCCAACACATCTTCAACCAGACATAATTAATACAAAAATTAATTATTCGGAGGCCTAAACGAAGGAATTTGGCTAAAATCTCGTGATCCCGGGTCTGTGCCCCGAGTCCAATTTCTGGGGTCGTTTCCAATCAACCTGCCAAATTTCGACCCATTCCGACACCGTCGAGACAAATGACGAAATTACCCCTGGTGCGGTTTTTCATTGTTTACTTTCTGTCCAACACTTTTTCAAGCTTACATAATTAATCTGGAAATTAATTATTCGGAGGCCTAAACAAAGGAATTTGGCTAAAATTCTGTGGTCTCGAGTCTGTGCCGCGACTACAATTTCTATTGCCGTTTCCGATCAACCGGCCAAATTTCAGCCCATTACGACGCCGTCGTGACAAATGTCGAAATTGCCCATGGTACGATTTTGCGTTGTTAATTTTCTGTCCAACATATCTTCAACCTGACATAATTAATATAAAAATTAATTATTCAGAGGCCTAAACGAAGGAATTTGGCTCAATTCTCATGATCCCGGGTCTGTGCCCCGAGTCCAATTTATGGGGCCGTTTCTAATCAACCTGCCAAATTTCGACCCATTCCGACACCGTCGCGAAAAATGACGAAATTGCCCTTAGTGCGATTTTTCTTTGTTATTTTTCTGTCGAACACATCTTCAACCTAACATAATTAATACAGAAATTAATTATTCGGCGGCCTCAACGAAGGAGTTTGGCTAAAATCCCATGATCCCGGGTCTGTGCCCCGACTCAAACTTCTGGGGCCGTTTCCAATCAACCTGCCAAATTCCGGCCCATTTCGACATCGTCACGACAAATGACGAAATTGCCTCTAGTACGATTTTGCGTTGTTAATTTTCTGTCGAACACATCTTCAACCTGACATAATTAATACGAAAATTAATTATTCGGAGAACCAAATGAAGGAATTTGGCTAAAATCTCGTGATCCCGTGACTGTGCCCGAGTCCAATTTCTGGGCCGTTTCCAATCAACCTGCCAAATTTCGGCCCGTAGTTCCGACACCGTCGAGACAAATGACGAAATTTCCCCTGGTGCGATTTTTCTTTATTGATTTTCAGTCCAACACTTCTTCAAACTGACATAATTAATATGGAAATTAATTATTCAGAGAACTAAACGAAGCAATTTGACTAAAATCCCGTGATCCCGGGTCTGTACCCCGACTCCAATTTCTGGGGCCGTTTTCAATCAACCTGCCAAATTTCGGCCCATTCCAATACCGTCATGACAAAATGACGACATTGCTCCTGGTGCGGTTTTGCGTTGTTAATTTTCTGTCCAACACATCTTCAACCTGACATAATTAAAACAAAAATTAATTATTCGGAGGCCTAAACGAAGGAATTTGGCTAAAATCTCTTGATCCCGGGTCTGTGCCTCGACTCCAATTTCTGGGGCCATTTCCGATCAACGTGCTGATTCCAGCCCATTCCGACACCTTCTCAACAAATGACGAAATTGTCCCTGGTGCAGTTTTACGTTGTTAATTTTCTGTCGAACACATCTTAAACCTGACACAATTAATACGAAAATTAATTATTCGGAGGCTTAAACGAAGAAATTTGGCTAAAATCTCGTGATCTCGAGTTTGTGCCCCGAGTCCAATTTCTTGGGCCGTTTCCAATCAACCTGCCAAATTTCGGACCATTCCGACACCGTTGCGACAAATTACGAAATTGCCCATGGTACGATTTTTCTTTGTTAATTTTTTGTCCAACACTTATTCAGCCTAACATAATTAATACGAAAATTAGTTATTCGGAGACCTAAACGAAGAAATTTGGCTAAAATCCCGTGATCCCGGGTCTGTGCCCCGAGTCCAATTTCTGGGGTCATTTCCAAACAACTTGCCAAATTTCGGCCCATTTCGACACTGTCGCTACAAATGACGAAATTGCCCCTAGTATGGTTTTTCTTTGTAAATTTTCTATCCAACCCTTCTTAAACCTGACATAATTAATACGAAAATTAATTATTCGGAGGTCTAAAATGAAGGAATTTAGCTAAAATCTCGTGATCCCGGGTCTGTGCCCCGACTCCAATTTCTGGGACCGTTTCCAATCAACCTGCCAAATTTCGGCCCATTTCGACACTGTCGCGACAAATGACGAAATTGTATCTGGTGCGATTTTGCGTTATTAATTTTCTGTCCAACATATCTTCAACCTGACATAATTAATATGGAAATTAATTATTCGGAGGCCTAAAGAAAGGAATTTGGCTAAAATCTTGTGATCCCGGGTCTGTGCCCCAGTCCAATTTCTGGGGCCGTTTCCAATCAAACTGTCAAATTTTGGCCCATTCCGACACCGTCACGACAAATGACGAAATTGCCCCTAGTGCAGTTTTTTTTGTTAATTTTCTGTCCAACAGTCCTTCAGCCTGACATAATTAAAACGAAAATTAATTATTCAGAGGCCTAAATGAAGGAATTTGGTAAAATCCTGTGATCCCGGGTCTGTGCCTTGAGTCCAATTTTTGGGGCCGTTTCCAATCAACTTGCCAAATTTCGGACCATTTCGACACCGTCGCGACAAATGAAGAAATTGCCCCTGGTGCGGTTTTTCTTGTTTAATTTTCTGTCCAACAATTCTTCAGCTTGACAAAATTAATATGGAAATTAATTTTTCGGAGGCCTAAATGTAGGAATTTAGCTAAAATATCGTGATCCCGGGTCTGTACCCCTAGTCCAATTTCTAGGGGCATTTCCAATCAACCTGCCAAATTTCGGCCCATTCCGACACCGTCGCGACAAACGACGAATTTTTTCCTGGTGCAGTTTTGAGTTGTTAATTTTCTGTCCAACACATCTTCAACCTGACATATTTAATACGGAAATTAATTATTCTGAGACCTCAACAAAGGAATTTTGCTAAAATCCCGTGATCCCGGGTCTGTGCCCCAACTCCAATTTCTGGGGCCGTTTCCAATCAACCTGCCGATTCTGGCCCATTCCAAAACCGTCGCAACAAATGACGAAATTGTCACCGGTGCGATTTTGCGTTGTTAATTTTCTGTCCAACACATCTTAAACCTGACATAATTAATACGAAAATTAATTATTTGGAGGCTTAAACGAAGGAATTTGGCTAAATTCTAGTGATCCCGGGTCTGTGCCCTGAGTCCAATTTTTGGGGCCGTTTCCAATCAACCTGCCGAATTTCGGACCATTCCGACACCGTCGCGAGAAATTACGAAATTGCCCCTGGTGCGGTTTTTCTTTGTTAATTTTCTATCCAACACATTTTCAACCTGACATAATTAATACGAAAAGTAATTATTCGGAGGCCTAAACAATTGCTCCTGGTGCGGTTTTGCGTTGTTAATTTTCTGTCCAACACATCTTCAACCAGACATAATTAATACGAAAAGTAATTATTCGGAGGCCTAAATGGGTCTGTACCCCGACTCCAATTTTTGGGGTCGTTTCCAATCAACCTGCCGAATTTCGGCCCATTCCGACACCGTCGCGACAAATGACAAAATTGCCCCTAGTGCGGTTTTGCGTTGTTAATTTTCTGTCCAACACATCTTCAACCAGACATAATTAATACGAAAAGTAATTATTCGGAGGCCTAAATGGGTCTGTACCCCGACTCCAATTTTTGGGGTCGTTTCCAATCAACCTGCCGAATTTCGGCCCATTCCGACACCGTCGCGACAAATGACAAAATTGCCCCTAGTGCGGTTTTGCGTTGTTAATTTTCTGTCCAACACATCTTCAACCAGACATAATTAATACGAAAAGTAATTATTCGGAGGCCTAAACAAAGAAATTTGGCTAAAATTTCGTGGTCCCGAGTCTGTGCCCCGACTACAATTTCTGGGGCGATTTTCGATCAACCTGCCAAATTTTGGCAAATGTCGAAATTGCCCCTAGTGCGGTTTTGCGTTGTTAATTTTCTGTCCAACACATCTTCAACCTGACATAATTAATACGAAAAGTAATTATTCGGAGGCTTAAATGAAGGAATTTGGGCAAAATCTCGTGATCCCGGGTCTGTGCCCCGAGTCCAATTTCTGGGGCCGTTTCCAATCAACCTGCCAAATTTCAACCCATTCCGACACCGTCGCGAAAAATGACGAAATTACCCATAGTGCGATTTTTCTTTGTTATTTTTCTGTCCAACACAACTTCAACCTAACATAATTAATACGGAAATTAATTATTCGACGGCCTCAACAAAGGAATTTGGCTAAAATCCCATGATCCCGGGTCTGTGCCCCGACTCAAACTTCTGGGTCCGTTTCCAATCAACCTGCCAAATTCCGGCCCATTCCAAAATCGTTGCGACAAATGACGAAATTCCTCTGGTACGATTTTGCGTTGTTAATTTTTTGTCGAACACATCTTCAACCTGACATAATTACTACAAAAATTAATTATTCGGAGGCCCAAATGAAGGAATTTGGCTAAAATCTCGTGATCCCAGGTCTGTGCTCGAGTCCAATTTCTGGGGCCATTTCCAATCAACCTACCAAAATTGGGCCCGTTCCGACACCGTCCAGACAAATGACGAAATTTCCCCTGGTGCGGTTTTTCTTTGTTAATTTTCAGTCCAACACTTCTTCAAACTCACATAATTAATATGGAAATTAATTATTCGGAGAACTAAACGAAGCAATTTGGCTAAAATCCCGTGATCCCGAGTCTGTACCCCGACTCCGATTTCTAGGGCCGTTTCCAATCAACCTGCTAAATTTCGGCCCATTCCGATACCGTCACGACAAAATGACGAAATTGCCCCTGGTGCGGTTTTGCGTTGTTAATTTTCTATCCAACACATCTTCAACCTGACATAATTAATACAAAAATTAATTATTCGGAGGCCTAAAACAAAGGAATTTGGCTAAAATCTCCTGATCTCGGGTCTGTGCACTGAGTCGAATTTCTGGGGCCATTTCCAATCAAACTGCCAAATTTCAGCCCATTCCGAAGCCGTCGCGACAAATGACGAAATTGCCCCTAATGCGATTTTTCTTTGTTAATTTTCTGTCCACACACATCTTCAACCTAACATAATTAATACGGAAATTAATTATTCGGGGGCCTAAACGAAGGAATTTGGCTAAAATCCAGTGATCCTGGGTTAGTGCCCCGACTCCAAATTCTCGGGCGGTTTCCAATCAACCTGCCAAATTTTAGCCCATTCCGACACCGTCGCGACAAACGACGAATTTGTCCCTTTTGCAGTTTTACGTTGTTAATTTTCTGTCCAACACATCTTCAACCTGACATATTTAATACATAAATTAATTATTCGGAGGCCTCAACAAAGGAATTTGGCTAAAATCTCATGATCCCGGGTCTGTGCCCCGACTCTAATTTCTGGGGCCGATTCCAATCAACCTGCCCGATTTCGACCCCATCGCAACAAATGACGAAATTGTCCCTGGTGCGATTTTGCGTTGTTAATTTTCTGTCCAACACATATTAAGCCTGACAAAATTAATATGAAAATTAATTATTCGGAGGCTTAATCGAAGGAATTTGGCTAAAATCTCGTGATCCCGGGTCAGTGCCCCAAGTCCAATTTCTGGGGCCGTTTCCAATCAACCTGCCAAATTTCGGGCCATTCTAACACCATCGCGACAAATTACGAAATTGCCCCTGGTGCGGTTTTTCTTTGATAATTTTCTGTCCAACACATCTTCAACCTGACATAATTAACACGAAAATTAATTATTCGATGGCCTAAACGGAGAAATTTGGCTAAAATCCCGTGATCCCCGTTCTGTGGCCCAACTCCAATTTCTCGGGCCGCTTCCAATCAACTTGTCAAATTTTGGCACATTCCGACACCGTTGCGACAAATGACGAAATTGCCCTTGGTGTGATTTTTCTTTGTTAATTTTCTGTTCAACACATCTTCAACCTGACATAATTAATACGAAAATTAATTATTCGGAGGCCTAAACGAAGGAATTTGGCTAAAATCTCTTGATCCCGAGCCTATGCCCCGATTCCAATTTCTGGGGCCGTTTCCAATCAACCTGCCAAATTTCGGCCCATTCCGACACCGTCCCGAGAAATGACGAAATTGCCCCTGGTGCGGTTTTTCTTTGTTAATTTTCTGTCCAACACATCTTCAACCTGACATAATTAACACGAAAATTAATTATTCGGGGGCTTAAACGAAGGAATTTGGCTAAAATCCCATGATCCCGGGTATGTGCCCCGACTCGAATTTCTCGGGCCGTTTCCAATCAACCTGCCAAATTTCGGCTCATTCCGACATCGTCGTGACAAATGATGAAATTGCCCCTGGTGCGATTTTTCTTCGTTAATTTTCTGTCCAACACATCTTCAACCTCACATAATTAATACGAAAATTAATTATTCGGAGGCCAAAACGAAGGAATTTGGCTAAAATCCCGTGATCCCGGGTCTGTGCTTCGAGTCAAATTCCTGGGGTCGTTTCCAATCAACCTGCCAAATTTCGGCTCATTCCGACATCGTCGTGACAAATGATGAAATTGCCCCTGGTGCGATTTTTCTTTGTTAATTTTCTGTCCAACACATCTTCAACCTGACATAATCAATACGAAAATTAATTATTTGAGGGCCTAAACGAAGGAATTTGGCTAAAATCCTGTGGTCCCGGGTATGTGCCCGACTCGAATTTCTCGAGCCATTTCCAGTCAACTTGCCAAATTTCGGCCCATTCCGACACCGTCGCGACAAATGATGAAATTGCCCCTGGTGCGGTTTTTCTTTGTTAATTTTCTGTCCAACACATCTTCAACCTGACATAATTAATACGAAAATTAATTATTCGGGGGCCTCAACGAAGGAATTTGGCTAAAATCCCATGATCCCGAGTTTATTCTTCGAGTCAAATTTCTGGGGTTGTTTCCAATCAACCTGCCAAATTTCGGCCCATTCCGACACTGTCGTGAAAAATGACGAAATTGCCTCTGGTGCGGTTTTTCTTTGTTCATTTTCTGTCCAACACATCTTCAACCTGACATAATTTATACGAAAATTAATTATTCGGGGGCCTCAACGAAGGAATTTGGCTAAAATCCCCTGATCCTGTGTTTGTGCCCCGACTTAAATTTCTGGGGCCGTTTCCAATCAACCTGCCAAATTTCGGCCCATACCAACATCGTCGCGACAAATGACGAAATTGCCCTTGGTGCGGTTTTGCGTTGTTAATTTTCTATCAAACATCTTCAACCAGACATAATTAATACGAAAATTAATTATTCGGAGGCCTAAACGAAGGAATTTGGCTAAAATTTCGTGATCCCGAGACTGTGCCCCGACTCCAATTTTTGGGGTCGTTTCCAATCAACCTGCCAAATTCCGGCCCATTTCGACACCGTCGTGACGAATGACGAAATTGCCCTCAGTACGGTTTTGCGTTGTTAATTTTCTATCAAACATCTTCAACCAGACATAATTAATATGAAAATTAATTATTCGGAGGCCTAAACGAAGGAATTTGGCTAAAATCTCGTGATCCCGAGACTGTGCCCCGACTCCAATTTTTGGGGTCGTTTCCAACCAACCTGCCAAATTCCGGCCCATTTTGACACCGTCGTGACGAATGACGAAATTGCCCTCGGTGCGGTTTTGCGTTGTTAATTTTCTATCAAACATCTTCAACCAGACATAATTAATACGAAAATTAATTATTCGAAGGCCTAAACGAAGGAATTTGGCTAAAATCTCGTGATCCCGAGACTGTGCCCCGACTCCAATTTTTGGGGTCGTTTCCAATCAACCTGCCAAATTCTGGCCCATTTCGACACCGTTGTGACGAATGACGAAATTGCCCTTGGTGCGGTTTTCTGTTGTTAATTTTCGGTCCAACACATCTTCAACCAGACATAATTAATGCGGAAATTAATTATTCTTAGGCCTAAACGAAGGAATTTGGCTAAAATCCCGTGATCTCGGGTTTGTGCCCCGACTCAAATTTTTGGGACAGTTTCCAATCAACCAGCCAAATTTCAGCCCATTCCGACAACGTCACGACAAAGGACGAAATTGCCCCTGCTGCGGTTTTTCTTTTTTAATTTTCTGTCTAACACATCTTCAACGTGACATAATTAATATGAAAATTAATTATTCGGAGGCCTAAACGAAGGAATTTGGCTAAAATCTCGTGATCCCGGATTTGTGCTCCGAGTCAAATTTCCGGGGTCGTTTCCAATCAACCTACCAAATTCGGCCCATTCCGACACCGTCGTCACAAATGACGAAATTTCCCCTGGTGCTGTTTTTCTTTGTTAATTTTCTATACAACACTTCTTAAAGCTGACAAAAGTAATACGAAAATTAATTATTCAGAGGCCTAAACGAAGGAATTTAGCTAAAATCTCTTGATCCCAGGTCTGTGCCCCGAGTCCAATTTTTGGGGCCGTTTCTAATCAACCTTTGAAATTTCAGCCCATTCCGACACCGTCGCGACAATTGACGAAATTGCCCCTGTTGCGATATTTCTTTATTAATTTTCTGTCTAGCACATCTTCAACCTAACATAGTTAATACGAAAATTAATTATTTGGAGGCCTAAACGAAGGAATTTTGCTAAAATCCCATGATCCCGGGTCTGTGCCCCGAGTCCAATTTCTCTAGCCATTTCCAATCAACCTGTCAAATTTCGGCCCATTCCGACACCGTCGCGACAAATGACGAAATTACCCCAGGTACGGTTTTTCTTTGTTAATTTTCTATCCGACACATCTTAAACCGGACATAATTAATATGGAAATTAATTATTGGGAGGCTTAAACGAAGGAATTTGGCTAAAATGTCGTGATCCCGGGTCTGTGCCCCGAGTCCAATTTCTGGGGCCATTTCCAATCAACCAGCCAAATTTCGGGCCATTTGTACACCGTCGTGACAAATGACAAAATTGCCCCCGGTGCGGCTTTTCTTTGTTAATTTTCTGTCCAACACATCTTCAACCTGACATAATTAATACGAAAATTAATTATTCGATGGCCTAAACGAAGAAATTTGGCTAAAATCCCGTGATCCCGGTTCTGTGCCCCGACTCCAATTTCTCGGGCCGTTTCCAATCAACCTGTCCAATTTCAAAACATTCCGACACCGTCGCGACAAATGACGAAATTGCCCGTGGTGCGGTTTTTCTTTGTTAATTTTCTGTGCAAGACATCTTCAACCTAACATAATTAATATAGAAATTAATTATTCGGAGGCCTAAACAAAGGAATTTTGCTAAAATCCCGAGATCTTGGGACTTTGCCCC